>NC_068364.1:50598407-50698407 GCF_020536995.1 Dreissena polymorpha | reverse complement strand
GGTCGTAATACACTATACACCGTGATGCCAACCAATCACCTTTGTTGAATAAAACAGATGGAATTAAGGAAGGGTGACAGGCTGTCAACATAATATATGATTTAGCTATTGGGGTTAAAAGTATATGCTGCTTTTAAAACAAGTCATTTTCGCACGTGTCAATTCATAACTGCGAAACGTTTGTGAATACAATTTTGATTATGATCATTTGAACTGGTGACCTAGGTTTTGACTCTGACTAAGTGTTATATGCATATGAGATTTCGTGAAGACAAACGTTATCATAAGGTTTCTATACATCATGTAGATTCCATTAGTATTCATATATATATTCAATTAATTTATTTGCTGGATTTTAAGTCACACCGACACAGTATAGGTCATATAGCGACTTTATGGAAACAAAAAAAAATGTGGATAATGTTCTACTGTTAGGACGGACATATACGATTTCGTATGTTAGGAAAAATTTCAAAACTGGCATGAAAAGCTCGGGCAAATTGTCATATAATAACTTTGTAGCGCAGAGAACATTGGCATGTTTACTTTGACAGTAAAATATGTAGCGCGTGTTTATTAAATTTTGTCGCCCATATCGCGAACGCAGTTGATTTTTTAAATCGAAAGAACATTAATGTGCTGTATCGGTTAATTGTAGATAGTTCAGTATTGAACCGATATTTCGTCGCTGTATACACCTTCCATGAAGACTGCGTGTTACTCGGGTGCTAATGCCACAGTGAAAAGACGTCGCCATGGATGGAACGCGTTCATCGGAGCTATTTTGTCTGCGAATGCAGAATCTGGATAATATGTTGATAATATGGCAATTGTTCATGTCATCATATTACCTCACGTTCCGGTTTTGCATTTTCATTGTGACCTAGTTTGTTAGGTACGTCAATGTTTTAGCAATACGCGAAGTCCAATGACAGAACAGAATACCGTTGAACTATATATAGTTCAATAGCTCATTATTTAAGACTTTTCAAGTTTTACAAATTTTTACATATTTCATTCAAATAGCATTATGCTCTGTTCTTTAGATACCATTCCTCTTAGACATTACAATGGATGCTTTGAGCTATAGTTTCAACTCACAAGTCATTAAAACGCAACAAAATATGGGAAAACATTCAACTTTAATTTAAAAACCAAAATAACATCAACGTTAAAATATGTGACCTCTACCTGACTATACTCGACCGTGACGATCTGCGTACAGCAAGCGCTTCTCTCGATACCGTTCTTTTCATTGGCCAAATGCTGACGTCACAAACAATGACTCACTCGCTACGGGTCGGCTCCTGAAAGTTAATCCAGTTGTAAAAACTCAATTTCAAATGTATTCAACGTATGTAACTTGAAAATCTCGTTAATCTATTAAATTGTATAATGTAAAACGGTTTCAAACAGTAACAGTAACAGATATGATAACGAGATTTAAAACATAAATAAAACTTTAATGTGAATTTTTTGCTGATTTGTTTGTTTATCCTCGCATATTGGGAACACGAACTCCGACTGACGTCTGACGAAACGTACGGTTGTGCAGAAAGCTAGATGTACCCAACCGTCGCATTGATCACACTGTGCGCAGTTGACGATATTCAAATGTGGATGTAGACTTAAGTCTGGATGTGTAATCTGCTTGCAAATGCAGCACGGTACTGTGTCCTCCAGCTCATCATCATCGGTGTCCGTCTCCATGGCAACATCGGTCGATTTATTTGAAGACCACTCGTGGATGGTAGTGGACTGCTGGGCGTGATCTTGCTGGTTTCGTTGAGCTCCTTTTTCTGGGATGTGTATGTTGCGAGCTCATTTTCATACGAGTCTGGCGTAATTTCTCGTCCTTGTGACTTTGGTTTGTGCGCCCGTGGTTTTGTATTGTTGCCCAAAGGGCATTTCATTTCGGTTTGGCAAATGCTGCATTTCTTTGATGTCGTTATGTCGTTTCCTTTTTTTAAGTAAGAAGGTAAGCACCGCATATTTCCCGTCCTTCAGTGCCGCTACTTTGCAAACAGGACTTGCTTCGCGGAATCCCTCACACGTTATCAGCTTCTTGGCAGATATTGCTTTTCTTGACAGGGGATGTATTCCGGTTTTCCTGAATGCCGACTTGATATTGAGCGGCGTCATGCTTTCAGGTATGCCTTACATGCTAACTTTGCCATGTCAAAACGAGTTATTTTCTGCCCCATGTGAGCATTCATGCAAGAGTATGATTTAAAAGCCCCAAAGATACCAACATCCAAGGGTTGGAGCACATGAGATGCGTGGGATGGTAGCACAAACAAAACCACCCGATTTTTGCTTGCCCAATCAATCACCTCTTGGTTCACGTTTGATGCGCGGACGTCGTAGATAACAAGAACTGACAGCTGCGGTCCACGGGCAGGTACGTGTTCAAGGAAGTGCGTCTTCAGGTACTCCAGAAATACGTCACCGTTAAACCATCCGGAGTCTGACATGACCCCCCTGGCTCCCGGAGACGTACCTTTCATCAATTCGGGATTAAATCTTTTGCCTTTGAAAACAAAATAAGGAGGGAATGAGTTTCCTGAGGCATTAGCGCATGCGATAACGGTTGTTGTTGTGGATCTGGGAGATGTTATGACCTGTGGTTTGCTGCCGACGAGAGCGATAACATTGGGTGGTCTGTGTTCAGGCTGAATAACAGTTTCGTCAATGTTGAATATAAGATGTGGCTTGTCTAGGAGGTTGTGTTTCTGAAGGGAAATTTCTAAATTCTTGAAATACTGCTCTAACGCTTCTGGGGTTGTTGACTTGACGCGGTTGGTGTCTTATGCTCTCGGCTTCAATGAAACTATTCTGTCGTCCCACCTTTTTCTAAATCCGTATAGCCAGGTGTTGCTCATTAGTGTGTTATCCGGTTTTCTTCCAAGTTCGTGAAGCAATTCGCCGGCCAACTGTTTAAGTTTGGCATTCGTTATACCATACCCTAACTGGGACAACGTTGTGATGCGCTGAATTCGGATTTTTTTCTTCTTGGGTCATAGCTCTCCATCGTTCATTCGGATTCCCTGTGTTTACAAGACCCTTTACGCGATCCCTCAATGTCTGAGTCGGAACTCCGAAATTGCGCGTAGCAGTTTTAATTGTTACACCCTTTTCTTTAACTGCATTGTAAGCAAGAAGCAGGCTTTCTGGGTTGTACTTTCGTTTTCCAGCATTGTACTTTTGGGGGAAGGGCTGAAAGGCAAAATTAATGCTACCTAAATTCTTAAATGGGTTTCATTAGAAGCTCGTATGGCGCATGCTGAATTTTCGATCAATAGATTCGTTGTTCGATCCCCTCTAAATGAAGTTATAAATATCTGCTCATAAACTCAACAATCTGGTTCGCTGAATGACACGGACTCGACAGTTTTTTTTCTAGCACACAATTCAGTTGAACTAATGTGAAACTATTTTACTTAAATTGCCATTCGTGGCTCAGACATAACACAATATGTTTTTTCATTAGATCTGCACTATGTGCCGGTAATACCCGGAAATGATTTGACAACACCTCAATGAAACGGATTTCAGTGATATTTCAGTGCAACCAATAAAAGGTTTAAATTTTTAAATTGGATTTTAATTGATTTTTATGCACATAAGTGAACATGACTTAGCGTAGACTTCCTGACATTACCTATACTTATAAGCGCCTTAAAATACTGCCCTATTTTGTTAGTTACTTCCCTTCTGTGTAAACAAACGACAACATAATTCCAAATCGGATTTTAAAGTAAATTTGGTTCAAAGGGTACTGATTTACATATTGTTTGTTATAATTAAGTATAAATATGATTATTTTCAGCATTATACCTGCTTATGACGCATCTTTTCTTCTGTATGTTCTTAGAAAGACGAGGTCCAACAAAAATGGCGTAGTTTTCGGACAATTCAAATTTCGCACGTGCTGTTATTTTTGTAATATATGTGACGTAACGGTATCTCGAGAATAACGGTTTCGGAAGATACATAACAGAACAGTATCTTGTAATCAACCGTCCAATCTTAATACATGTATTGCATTTGCTCACACATAAATAATTTATTGTATTGAAGGTTCCAGTCATGTAGTACTGGACTTTTTAATAGGTCTTTGAAATGCATACTCGCGTTTTCTCATCGCGAATTTTTTATATATAACTTTTCAGCTAAGTTTTATTTTAAATTTATGAAATTCTTTCATTGATGCACATACTGGCAGATAATTCAATTTTGTTGAGAAGGCTCATATGTTAAATATGTATATCCGCATTCTGTCAACACGTGTTTTAAACCTCGGCATACAGATGGGGATCAGTTGTAGAACCTCCATCTTGGATTGTCGGAACCAGAACACGTACAAGCACGGATCAGCCGAGGCGTTGCTCAAATGAAAGAGGTTAGCAAAGATCTTCGCTTGTATACGATATTTTTGTAATATATATAATCACAAATTAATGACCACTAGCACTATTGACAGTGTTATTGATATATTGTCAGACAAATCTAACACAGTTGATCGCCCAGATCTTCCTAACAGTTCTTAAACTCGGCCTGGTTCGCCGTTTATTTTTCTCATGGTTTTAATAAACAGAACATAACAGAACAAATATTTTATTCACTTAAGCATATAACAGCTCATCGTGATCAATATAAAACATTTATACATGCGTGAAAAAATTCCGTAAATAAAGATAATAATAAATTACTCGTGAGAGTGTTGTGTGTTTATGTACACGCTGAATTGAGTATTCATACTCAACTAAATATATGCAAATAACAGAGCAAACAGCAAATAAAAATTTCATTTTATAATCATAACATAATACACTTATAATATCAACATCAATCGGCGTCGACAGATAAAAACACAGTATATTCATTTCATATCAAACGGTGAATAAATAACCATTATAAATGTTGAGTAGAACACAACTAAAATTATTTCTTAATAATAATAAATATTATTATTATTATTATTATTATTATTATTATTATTATTATTATTATTATAATTAGTATTATTATAAATATGTAAGCTGTGTATGAAACACCAATCACAATAAACCAAATAGCGCCGGCGTGGTACATCAAGTGCGTAATACAAGAATCCGACCATTCCTAGGAAAAGGGGTCGGTCACAGAAATAACTGTTGTTGTTTTTTGTTTTCTCAGATTTTTTTCGGCGATAAATATAATTATGAACAGAACACAAGTCTTAATTATGTTTCACAGGCAACGTTATACAATAAACACAGATTGTGACAACAGGTGGGATAACCTTAATTATATATTTCACATTTTTATGAACCATATGTAATTAATTAGGAAAAAAAAATATAAAAATATTTTGAGGGGAGGGGGGTCGATCCTATGAGTTCAATCAGCTACTGAAATGATACGAACACTTATAGAAGGATGTCATGATAAAGATTACGAGTAAGAAAGTTTTATTTAACAAATTATCTAAAACTGTTACATGTAGCAAATTATAAAATGTTTGGTCTAAATTGTACACAGTTTTGTTTTGCGAAAAAAATATACATCAAAATTTATATTTAAAACAACGACACAAAAATAAAAATTAATATTCATTTTGTTAATAAAGTTTAATTAGACTACAGTCAAAACTCCATCCGTATCTAAATAGAAATTATTCAACATTATTACATTATTCTACATTCATTAAAAGGGACTTGTTCACAGTTTGGTTAAATGACAATTTTCTAAATAAATGTCATATATTCAAATAATATTCGCGAAATAACCCTCTTGACTAAGAGAAATATAAAAAAGCGGTTCATTAACAGATTATTATTAATCTAAATCATTAAAAAGGTTCGTTGTTTGGTTCGTTCTTTGGTTCGTTCGTTCGTTCGTGCTATGTGAGTATATATAAACCATATTATTATGAAAACATCATCATCATCATCATCATCATCATCATCATCATCATCATCATCATCGTCATCATCATCATCATCATCATCATCATTATCATCATCATCATTAACAACAGCATCATTTTTATTTATATTTATTTTATTTCTGTTTTGATAATTATGTGTACATTATATTAGATGCACATTATGTTAATGTTATGTTATGTTAATTCGACCACGTTTCAATCGAACGAATGTTGAATGAAGTTTTGAAAATCAATTGATATTATCGTCAGGTAACAGCAGGAAGGGTGCATTTGGGTACTTTATGACATCTCACACCAACAGTGTAATTGATGTCGGTGTTTCATGCTACAATTTCCTGTTAATTAGATCCTTAAATGTGATATTGTTGCTTTTTATAATGGTGATAACTGTTATTTTTATAGTTACACGATACAAGACTGAGAAAACAAATGCCACACTTTATTTGTTTGACCCCTTCCTTGTTAGAATTTTTATTAAAAAATATAGTAATTAAATCAAGTCTGATTTAATATGAAATAACATAAATTGTTAAAATAGTTGTTAATATACCCAAGCACTTGACTCTGTTACATGTGTGCATTCATGTTTTATGAAACTACGATAATGGTAGCAAGAAATAGCTTTTTCAAGATACTCGGCGTATATCTCGATTGTGAAAATAAAGGTTGAAATGAAAGGTTTCTACAAAGATTATATTTTTTTATCAGTTTCAAGTTGCTAATCAACCACATTATATGTTTTATGTAGTGTATGACATATTTACGTTTGACATTTTGAAGCCATGCTGATACAATTTATAAATCAATAAAGAGCACATTTCACATTTCCCGTGCTCTTTTAAACACTTATTACGGTGTTTGCAGAAAAAAACTCCCGTAGGAAATATCAAGTATAAACGCATATTCAAACTGCGCACGTATGTTCGTACATATAGTTTATACTACATTACGTCCTATTATATGCGTCCTCACATGTCATAATATGTATCTAACATACGTATGTTCTTAACAATTGAACTATATGGCATTTAAGTATTTCATTAATACGCATTTGTCTTTCCACACAGTCTAATCACACATTTATGACTCATTGCGTTTTCTAAATGAAAAATATAACCACAATACTTAATGACAGAAAATTTTAGTCAGATTAAATTATTAGGGAACAAGCCGATGTCTGATATATATGAGATAACTTAACACTCAAAAGGAAAAGATATGGATAACTATTTTTAATACACAGTGTAGACTTCCGCTGTTTTATTGTGGTAACATTTTTGTTTAGAAAGCATAGGCAACACATATAGAATTCAATTTTGATTTTCGTTTCAAGAGTCTGAATATAGCGCCGTTAATTTTAAAATTAAAGAGTATAAATGACATTAAAGTCGAAGAGTATTTGTTTGGAAGAGTAAAAAAAGCAACACCTCGAGTTAACTGAGGACGACAAATACAATTAAGTAAATAATAAATCAATTATTTCGCATCACATGGAAGCAGTCAATATGTTACTTTAAGGTCAACAGATAAGTTCAGACTAAAAACCGTATTTTATAAAGGAATATGATATACTTGCGTCTCTTTCCCCTTAGATGTTTCGCTAGCAATTTTTTTTTAAATGTACTATGTTCTGTAATAGAAACCAAATTTACAAATAAATTATTAATTTATTTCATAACATGCCCTGAAATATGTTCTCGTCTTTGAGAGTTTTAACTTGTATTTTACTGTGAAAAGCACCCATGGTACTTTACCTATGATATTTCCCTGAAGTCTTTTACATAAGAATAAGTTGTGTATATACACACATGCACATTGACATACATTATGGCAAGTAATTGTATCAATTTAACATTTATTCAGCATCTTATGAATGACCAGAATGGTTTTAGCGCGTTTCTACTAAATATATATGTTAAGTTATAGATGGTATTTCAATTTGGAACGTTTTCATACTTATATTTTATTTTGTACTTTTCTTTACACACGTATATTTAAAAAGAAACTAAATATGTTTAATCAATTGAAAAAGAGGTTGAAAGTTCAACACAAAATAAATAAATTAATTAATTAGTTGGATGGATGGATTGATGGATTGATGGATGGATGGAAAAATTGATGGAAAATGGATGGATGGATGAATGAATGAATGAATGAATGAATAAATGAATGAATGAATGAATGAATGAATGAATGAATACATTAATGAATTAATGAATGAACGAACGAACGAACGAACGAACGAACGAAGGAACGAAATCACGAACGAACGAACGAACAAACAAAAAAACAAAACAACCTAAACATTAAAAATAAACGAACTAACAAGCACACGAACAAACAAACAAACCAAAGAACAAACCAAAACACGAACGAACGAACCAACAAACCAATCAACAAACGCACGAATGCATAAACGCAGGAAGGAACAAACGGACTGATTAACGGATGACTTAATGAATGAATAGCTAAATAAATAAATAGATAAAGAAGTAAATAAAAAGAAAAAATAGATACATATAATACATTAATAAAAATAAATAAATGAGTCAGTAAAGTTTGTTACTATTTAGTTTAAACATATTTATTTCAAACAATGCATATTTGTTTACATAGAATTACAACAATGATTATAATACGTACATGTTCGAATGGGATAGGAACGAAAGATACGGTCTTATAGAGTTCTTCTCCCTATACAATAATAGTTTCATGGTGTCAAACGATCCTAATTGGATGTAAACAATTTAAACAATAATAGCATAATGGTAAAAGAAAGAGAAACTCCGTGATTAGAGTTTCATGTGTGAAAACACAGACAACGGATTGACATGTGAGCAATGTAGGAGAGAGAGAGTAGCAGAGGTTTGGGAAGAAAAAGAGAGGTTTTTAAAGGCTTGTTGAGTGAAAGGGGAGAAAAGGGGATTAAGAGTCGTTCTATAGCAAATTACGAATCAACTCGCTTACTCTTGGCAATAAATTTATGAACTGCATCAGCTATTTTAGTATTGATTAAGTAGTCTCGAGTTGTTTCTCCATATAAAATAGTTTCAATGCAGTGGAAGGAATACATGGATATTGAGTTTATAAGTTCACCGTGAATATGTTTATACTGAGTGCATTCAATAAAAAAATGTGACGTCGTTTCGTTAAGTCCGCATATACATAACGGAGAGGAGATAATATTGCGTCTGAATAGATGGTCATTTAAGGCGCTACATTTTGTTCTCAGGCGCGTCTGAAACATTTGATGGCGCCTTTCGCCGTAGGAAAATAATGGATTTGGAATCGGTCGATCTGTGTTAATAAGCCTTTTGAAGGAATATATCGATTCAGCGTTTTTAACGTCATCGGAGAGATTATTGCATTCAGATACAGTTGATGGTAAGAACGAATTCGAATACAGTGATGATCGTGCTTGGATTGTTTGGAGATTAGACGCATTTCTTAATGAGTAATTGCTACGCGATCAAACTGTTGCGGGTAACAGAGATTATAAGTAGTTTGGTACATTGCTAGAGTGCATTTTATACATTAAGATTAATTTATGTTTGCGTCTTCGTTGACTGATAGTTTCCCATCCTATCTCATTTTACAGATCATCTAGTGAGACTAAACGCGTGCATCCCGATGCTATTCGCGCTGCTTCGGTTTGGATTGTGTCAAGTTCATCTTTTTCATATTGCGTACAATTATCGAATACAGCGTCGGAGTACTCCAGGATTGGTCTTATAAACGAAACATATATTTTCTCGAGAGTCTTTATATCAAGCATTATTTTTAATTTACGCATTATATTAATTCGTGTCCATGCCTTTTCCTTTATGAAAGATATATGTGCATGCCAAGTACAGTTATTTGATTTAAAGACACCTAAATGTTTATGTACATCAACCGTGGGTATATTAACGTTCTGCATAGTCAATGGGGGATGGGATGTTTTATTTATTTTGCGGGATGGATATAAGCATTGATTCGGATTTTGATGGGTTAAAACATACCAACCATTTGTCAGTCCAGCTAGATATTTTATCAATGTCTGACTGCAGTACGGCTGCAGTTTCGTTTGGCGAATTAACTACCTTGAATAGACTGGTATCATCAGCGAACAAATGAATGTGTGCTTGTATGTCGGCGATAATATCATTAATATTCACACGAAACATAAGTGGACCTAGAAAAGAGCCTTGAGGGACGACGGCGAGAATTTCGATAGGGGTTGAATGCGCTCCCGGTAATATTACTTTTTGTTTACGATCAGAAAGATAATTAGACAGAAAAGATAATAGATTTCCTCGAATTCCTGCTTGTTGTAGTTTGAATAATACACCTTTATGCCATACTTTATCGAAAGCTTTACTCATATCAAAAAATACAACTCTGACCTCAAGGCCATTGTCTAAGGCTCTGCAAAAAGTGTTATAAATATAAGTTACCTGATTGACAGTCGAGTCACCTGGCAAAAATCCAGATTGTGTTGGTGCAAAGAATGAGTTCGAACGAAGAAAGTTAAATATGTGTTTATGTAATATCCTCTCAAAGACCTTCTCGATAGTGTTAAGAAGTGATATGGGTCGATAATTAAACGTTAAGGATGGGTCGCTTTTTTTGAAAATCGGACACACATTTGCGATTTTCCAACAAGGAGGCATTTTGCAAGAAATAAGTTAAACAAATTACACAATGGGGTACTTAATTGATGCATTGCCTCTTTGAGGATACGATTATCTATTTCACCAGGACCGTACGCTTTTCCTATCTTAAGACATTTAATTGAGTCAATGATCTCCTCCTGTGTTACATGGATATATTGAAGACTGTTAACGTTTGTATGTTGCATAGTTGGAAATTCGTGGTTGCTTTCATCAATGGAACACTGGCTAGCAAAGTACTGGTATAGCATATCAGCTTTGCTAATGTCATCCACTACAAAGATATTAGTTTGGTCATCGTAAAGAGGTGGAATTGTGTTATTTGATTTCGTAGGAATAAATGTTCGAAGAGTTTTCCACCAGTCTTTAGCGCAAAGGTCGGATGACTTTAGTTTCTGTGAAATATTGTTAAAATATTTTAATTTTGATTTGCGTAAAAGTAATACAACCTCATTCCTTACATGACGGAAATTAGACCAGTGTATATCACTATTGGATTGTTTTGCTTTTTGGTATAAGCGTTTCCGTTTTCAAATTTGTTGCTTTATGTTATTATTTATCCATGGAATATCACGAGAACGGATACAAACATTTTTGTTCGGAATACATGTGATTGAAATGTGTAAAACTGTTGAAGTAATATTTTCTGCGTAGATATCTATATTTTCGCATTTAAGAAGACCCCAATTAGTATCCGTCATTAATTGTCGTAGTTTTGCAAAATCTCCAATATCGTAACGCCAGATGTGTCGATAAAACGTTTTACATCTGGGTTTTGTAAATGTTAATGTAATAAAAACAGGGCATTGGTACCGAACAGTTTGATCTATAAAGGGTTCGCCTGTTCCATAAATAAGTACATTATTCTGATTGCTTACACAAATTAAGTCAATTATAGACGATGTGTGTTCAGTAAAATGTGTTGGTTCGTCAATAAGTTGCGTTAAGTCATGTTGTTGACATTAATTATTTATTTTTTGTGCCGACGAGTCTGGCAGAGCATTAATGTTAAAATCATCTGTAATAATAATATCATTTATTTGTGTATCTCTGGCTAGCTCTATAGAATCTTCAATGGAAAGCAAATATGACCTATCCGCACCAGGCGGCCTATAAAATACGCCAACAAGAATGGATTTATGTTTTGAGGGAAAAACTCCAATCCATATACATTCTACATTATTTACTTCAAGATCGTGTCTGCGTTTGAAAACAATACTTTCATTAACATAAATAGCTACGCCACTATGAGATCTGATGGGCGATCCTTACGAATCGGTCGGTGGAAGCCGTCAAAGAGGAGATCAGTAGATGGGATAGAGCTATTTAGCCATGTTTCAGTAAACCCAATTACATCAATGTCGCGTAAACCTGTGTAAAGAAGATCTACTTTATGCATTAGACATTGTATATTGTAATGAACAAAACTTATATGACTTGCAGATGAGGAATAAAGAGAAGAAGAGGAACTGCTTGCATCTGTATCAACAGATTGATCAGACAAAGTAGGTCCTGGGTTTGGATGAATATCACCTGATCCTATTAAGACTATCGAGATCCATCAACAAAGAACGACACACAAGAAACAATTTACGAGCGTTTTGAGAAAAAGAATGTCAGTATGTATGTTTTTTTCCTATCAGGACACGTTTGTATGGGCGTTCAATAATCAGAGATATGTTTGTACACATGCGTACATTAATTTGTAGTGAAAAAAAGGCTTGTTACATTAAGCCATAATTGGCATGCGTATAACAAGTGTATAAATAGTGAGAAAATAGCTGGCGATCTATATGCAAGCACGACATCGTTTACTGGTCTCTGTTTAATGTACGACATAATAATATGCTCCAATAAATACGAGATAAGTCAGAAACGCTGACATAATATGTTGGTTGCATTTGACAGTTATACAATAATGCGACAGGGTTAACGAAAAGATTTGAAAAAGCCTTTTGCTACAGAACTGCTTCAAACAGGAGCTTGAGGTACGAGAGAGATAAGAAGATAGGAAAGGAAGGAAGAAAACGATAGAGGATGGTGATACGTTTGGTATCATTTTCATGATATTTGAAGCTGTGTTGGGTGTATAAATATGCAAATGAATAGTCACCAAGGATTGACAATAAAAATGGAAACCATTACAATTATAAATAATACACGTGAACATAACAAGAATAAGTGTCTGCAAATGACTATAGTAAGGTTACGCAGAATGCAGCAATATAATGATACAATAAAAAATGCGATATAAAATTGTATACTGGGTTACAGTAAGTGTTTGCAAATGACTATAGTAAGCGACAACATTACGATGATAATTTTCGAAAAGGTACACTTACAAATATAATAATGTGAAAGCATTACGCAGAATGCAGCAATAAAGTGATACAAAAAAATAATGCAATATATACAGTGTTACAGTAAGTGATTGCAAATGACTATAGTAAGCGTCAACATGATAGTTTACGAAAAGGTACACTTACATATGTAATAATGTGAAGGCATTACGCAGAATGCAGCAATATATTGAAACAATAAAATAATTCAATATAAGTTTGCATACAGTGTTACAGTAATTATAATTACATCAGCGAAAACAAAACACAACGCAAATTATATTTTGGAATTTACAAATATTGAGCATTGAATTCTATACTTTAATTCTGGTGAATTATTATCCTTTTATCAAATTTTGTTTTAATTGTTACTATTTGTGGAATTGCATACTTAAATATAATTTATTTACAAACAAATCCCTTGTGTTGTGGAAATTATGAATCTATTGTTTCTTTCACAGGTATGACACATAAAGCATGTGGTAACAAGATTCACTTCAGTACGTATTATATTTAATCTAAAAATGTTCCAAATTCATTTAATAAAATAAATATTTATAACCAATATTTCAATACTGTATTGAGTTCAAGACCTAAAAAGTTGTTTTTCTTTCATTATTTTTAATAAATAATCGAGAAGATCGTGATACCGTAGCTTAATACGTTTTCTTCTTTTATCTATCTGTTTATTTATAGATATTTGAGCCAGATTATCTAATTAAGAGGCTCACCCAAAACCAATCAGTATGATTGTAATACCATTGCCTGTCCTGACAGCGTAACGCCGTTAACCTATGGCCTATTGAACCGTATAGCCCGAGTCATTTCGAATGACAATAAAGTTAATTTCGTGGAATGTTATTTTGAGCGTATCTGCCTGTATGCATTCTCAACGGGTGTGCAGAGACTCTTTATATTACAAACAAATAAGCACAGTCGTCTAGGAAGTACATGTAAATCTAAATATTCTTCGTAATTCAAAGAGGTTTTGAAAAGTTTATACAAATCTTATACTGTATTATTATTCATATAAACATGCCATTCTTGTTTTAAGTTTTCAACAAATCTACATTTATACTTGCTAATAAAATCATTAACTTGCACAACGTTTGGATTTCCAATACATAACCAAATCCAAATGTATTTAGGATTTGCTTGACATTTGAAACCCGATTTGTATAACTTTAATTACAATCGGTGAAATCTTGTTTATAAACTAGTTGCATTATGATAGTTTTATTGAAAATAACTTTGAACCAATATAAACGAATTATCACAAACCTGTTTATATACAATGGATATCTATCTTAGTCACCATAAAAAGTAACATTACAGGTATTTGTCTTAACCTGTAGCAATCGTTTGCAAACTTTTAATGAATGCGCTCAATATCATCTGACTCTGTGAAACCCCATTCTTCGGAAGCATAATTCAATATAGAACATACAAAAGAGTCAAACAATTCACACAACATTTTTGGTTTTATGTCAAAATTATTTCATTTAAACAATAATGTACTCATTGCATTAATGGCTTTACCGACCACATGTTTCTGGTTTAATTAAAATTTTGCCGAATATTTCAACACCGTTCCTAAATAGGTAAAGTTATCAACCACTTCAATGACATTACCATTGAATGCCAAATTGTTATTTTATTTTAATCCACCTCTCTTCTAAAACGCCATTTTTTTCGTCGTGTTAACATTAAGTCACCAAAGAATTGCGATATAAATATAAGTTATCTTACTGTGCTTGTATTTCAGCTGGTGACTTGCCTAAAATAACCATGTCATCAGCAAATAATAATAAAATCAACACAGTATCATCTATATTCAAAACAGAGTTAATGTTATCTGGGTCTTCAACAAATAAAGAAAACACAATCGGCAACATTACCTGCCCTTGCCTCTGTCCAACCGCATAACACGTGACTTAATATTTGCATACATATCCTCCACTATTCTAAGCAATTTGCCTTGAATGCGAGATTTAAAATTTTTTCACCCATAATGCATTGCGGTATAAACTATTTATAAAATGTAAAAATATCGATGTATGTTACATATAAACGTTTATTGTTATTTAAATAATTTTACACAATAGACATTGATACAAAAATAGCATCAACATTTTTTCTAAATCCGAATTGCGCATCCAAAATAATAGTGTTTTCGTTCCAAAAAGTTCCAATGCTCTTGTTAAAAATCGTAGTAGAAAAGCATATAACTTAAGTGGTCCCTCTTTAGTTCTTAACATCATTAACAGCACCATTTATGCAAAGGAATTATGACCTCTTATGTCCATTAATCGACAAAAATGCCCGATATAAAACTACCGTTAAACAAGACCCACAAAGATAAATTACCTATGCTTTCAATTAATTGTTCGTTCAAAATGCAAACACAACCAAGCGAGTTATTTCCTTTTATGTGTTTTATTGCATTGTTAACTTCTTCAACATATAAAAGTTGTCCAGTTCAGGATATGCAGAATTATCTAATTTAAAATCATTATTTACACATAAATCTTCTACTTCAGACTTACAAAAAATCTGGCACACTGTTACTTATTACCTCATTTTCCTGATTTACATTTTAATTGTAATCTAGTTTTTATGTACGTCTATGTTCTATCAATACGCGAATGACAATGGCGGAACAGAAAACTGTTGAACTTTTTATATTACAATATCTCATTATTTACGACTTTTCGATGTTTATACACATTTCGTTATTATAACATTACAAAACAGAACATTAATATTACATTAGCTAACACATGGATAATTTCTTGCCTCGAATGTTTAATTCATGTTGTAATGGCCTTTTGTAATAAGTCAATGAAATTTATAATCGCTTCTTGCCATTGTAGATTGAGGATAACAAAACATGCGTTTACTTATCGGGAATTGTTTTATATTACTTTACAGCTAAGTTTTTTAAATATATGTAATTATTTCGTCATATACCTCATCGATTCACATACTGGCAGATGATTCAATTTTGTTGAGCAGGTTCATATGTTACTATATTAAATATTTCTATGTGCATTCTTTCTACACGTGGTTTCAACCTCGGCATACTTATAGAGATCCGTTTTAGAACCTCCAACTTGCATTGTCGGAACCATGACACGTACAAGCTCGGATCAGCCGAGGCGTTGCTCAAATGAAACAAGTTTACAATGTTTTTGCTTGAATATGATCGTTTGTAATAGATCTGATTACAAAAACAATGACCGCCAGCATTATTGACAATGAAATTGATGTTTTGTAAGACTAAACTAACGCAGTTGATCGCCCAGATCTTCCTAACAGTTCTTGAACTCGGCCTTGTCCGCCGTTAATTGTTCTCATTGTTTTAATTCTGAATATTATAAAAATGTAAGCTGTGTATGAAACACCAATAACAATAAAACAAATGGCGCCGGCGTGGAACATCAAGTGAGTTATACAAGAATCCGACCATTCGTAGGAAAAGGGGTCACAGAAATAACTGTTGATTGTAGAAATATACGAAGCGAACATGATCCAAATGAAGAGAAATACATTTCTTGCCCTGCTGTATGTAATATAGCGGATGTAGATCATATTGTCGGCAAACAGAATATGGCGGTCTAGACTCATTATGGCCAATGTTATCAATTTGACCGGAATTAATATTCCAGTTGCCGCCTGAAATAAGCTTCTGTATGAAGCATTGTATAAACTTTGTTCAATCATGAAACACAGCGATGTCAGCACATGACAAAATATAAAAAAACGCGAATGAAACCTGCACAGTCTCGGCGTGCGCTTTGCTCGGTGAACAGCGTAGAACGCTACCGTGTTAATAAAGAGCGGCGCTGCGTTTGCTATTGCAAACGAAAGATCACTTGAAAACCTGATGCCCGAAGAACTGACGCTCGTTAAAGTCAAGAAAGTTCCAGCTGTATTAACTGTTTCATTATTTTGAAGCATTGTTGGAATTTTTGAATAGCATCATTCGAAACACAATATAAATATATCTTTGACGTTAGACAAAATAGTCTTCTAGAAGACAAACATCCATTTCAAGCATTTTGGAAACTGTATTTTTTGTTCCAGAGAATTAAAATAATAAAACTGTGATAATTTTCAATACCAGTCATCCATATTATTCCATACAATATCTGGTTTAAAGAGCGTGCACTAAACCACTCATCTATTGTTTTTAATCTTTTAAATAGCACATATGTTGTCAAAAACCTTCATATAATATCTAAAGCTAGATCCACAGAAATTAAAAAAGGATTGTTAAGCAACGTATTGCGAAATCAATTTGTTCATCGTCTGAAATCGCGGTCTATTGTTTAGTCGCGCTGCTCAGATTTGTTTAGGTCTTAAATATACTTGTGCACAACACGTCATTATGATGTTTCACAGGTTACGTTGTACAATGAACATAGATAATAATAGGTTGGTGACGTGGATGGAGAATGGTTATCTGGCAAGGCGGAGGAATGATCGGATGAGCCGAAGGCGAACCCGTTAAGATCCTCCGACGAGCCAGATAACCATTCTCCATCCACGTCACCAACATGTTATTTTATTTATCATGTAATTTATGTAATTCCAGCGAGTTCAACAAATTTTATTTTTATTTTATGCCTTTTCACCGTTCATTTACATTGTAAAGTAGTTTAACCGGAGAATTTCGCTGGTATAATGACGTCATTTCGTCAAAAAATGACGTCATTTCACAGTGAAACAGGGCGACTGACGGATATTTGTAGTCACGTTGTCAACTAGCCAAATAACTTTTGGGTTATTATGTTACCTGGTTATCAGGCTGATGTCAACTGGCTTTGTACATGTACAGCAGACGATGTGTACAGTGGTAACAGCGATCATAGTGCTTAAGCGCTTGATAAACAGTAGGTTACACATAGTACTATTTAACACGGTAAAATTATGTTTTGCTTTTTTGAATGTTTTATTTACAAACTCTCGGTCAACAAAAAACAAATCCACAAAAAATAAAACAATATATACATGTTTTAACAAGAAGTACTTTACATGTATTTGATATTTTATTTATTAGAAAAAAGTAGTCCGTAATCGGAGCGGGACTGACGGATATTCGAGGTCACGTGATCGACAAGCATAATAACTTTTGGGTTATTTGGTTACCTGGTTATCAGGCTGATTTAAAGGCAGGATAAGACCCGGATATATTGTGACAACAAGAAGGCTTACCTTAATAATTTACTGAAATAATACGATCATTTTTAGAAGGACGTCATGATAAAATTAAAGGAAAAAGAAGGTTTTATTTAAGAAACTACATAAACCAGTTGGACGTAGCAAATTAGAAACAGTTCGCTGCGTCCACAGGAGGGAAGCCCATAGTATTATAAATATATATATATATATATATATATATATATATATATATATATATATATAACTAAGTATAATGCTATGGGCTTCCCTCCTATATGTAATATAATAAGATTTTATCTCCCACTTCTTATATGGTACTACATTTAATTCCTACTTATTTTCAGATTTTTTTTCTCACGCGTTTTCTTTTTATTGTCAGTGTCAACATTACCGTTTCAAAAATGAAACAAAACATTTTTGAAAAATGCGAACAATGCGACTAATGCGACGCTTTTGTAAAACAATAATATTATTAGACACATTTGGAATACGTCAAAATTAAAAACAATGTGACACGCCAGCCTTTTCCAATATGTTTTACTCATGAAATATAACCCTTTATCCCATGATGTACCTTGATTCCCATGTAATATAACCATTACGAATATTTTTATTTTAAACATTTGTAATATACTTTTAGGCAATATCATTGCTTGGTTATTTTAAGATTGACCAATCGCATTTTATTTTGATGAAATGCCGTTGCAACGTCTAATGGCGTCACAAATCATCACGGTTGTGTAAATATTTCTTTGATTTGCTCATTTCACATCATGTGATTAAAATATATTACATTTGTTGTCATTTCATACAATATTTTATTAACCTTACCAATGACTCGCTTACTAACAAAATTCCTGGATTCGTTTAATAAAATATGGTATAAAATGACAACTTGTGCCAGACTTAATATATCTAAAAATGATTTCAACATACAATGCATATACTTTATATGCTGTTTTTCTTGCTTAATATGGGCCCTTCATACTTAGAAAATTGAAAATTTTGGTAAAGTTTTTTGTCCACATTACCCCTTAAGTATCATAGATATTGCTTTCATATTAGGAACACTTGCAAACTATCACAAGGGGACAGTAAAGGACAAGTTAAATAACTCTGGTTGTCATTTTTACAGAGGTATGGCCCTTTTTGACTCAGTAACTTTGAATATATGGTTAAATTTTGTGTTTAGATCCACTTTACTTCTAAAGTATTAAGGCTATTGCTTTCAATCTTCAAATACTTTCATGCTATCATGAGGGTACTGTACCTGAAAGTTGAATTTTTCCTTGACCTTTGAATGACCTTGACTCTCAAGGTAAAATTATTAAATTTTGCTAAAATTGGCATAACTTCTTTATTTATGATAAGATTCGATTGATACTTTGACAAAACAACTCTTACCTGACATACCACAATAGACTCCACCCAAACCATCCCCTAAGCTCCCCCACACGAAAATCCTCCCCCCCCCCCCAATTTTTTTTTTCTTAAAGATCATCTAATAAATGACCACCACACCCTCACACTATAACCCCACCCCCAACCCACCCCCCCTCCAAAAAAAATTATTTTATTTTTGAAATACTGTCCAACCATCCCACCCAATAATCCCCCCACCCCACCCCCCAAAAAATGCATTTTTTGGCATTTTTGGAAGAAAATGTAATAAATGACCACACACCCACACTAAACATCCCCTCCACTCCACCCCTCCTTCCTTTTTGATTGAAATTGAGATAGGTCCCTTCACCTTTAAAAAGAAAAATAGATGAGCGGTCTGCACCTGCATGCGGTGCTCTTGTTAAAATACGAAATTACATAGGAAACCACAGTTGTTGGAACAAATATACAATATAAACTAAAAATATGTGTTTACTTCGCATAATAAATTATATGCAATTATGTATGCTGCTACATCTTATATTCAAATGTTAAAGACCCACATATGTCATCGCAAAGATTTAAATTCTTCTAAACATCATTTTCGTTTCCTTCAAACCTTGATATTGTTTATAGGAATAATACGTCACACCCCTTTCTCCATAGACACTTGTTGTTCCAGGCGTAATATATTCTCCGTTTAGGTTAGCGTATGCACAGTCAGTATACCACCAACCACCACGATCCAGACTGGTGCATTTACTCCGGGTATCATCTCTGTCATACGTGACAAATCGAGATCCATGGTTGTAAGAAAGCCCATGCGAATCGCCTGAAAAAAATGTTTGTTTCGCTATTACACCCTAACACAATTCACAGAATAAATACATTAAAAAACAAGAGGAACCAGATGATCGCTCACTTCTGTAAATGTGATTGATCATTTTCTCACCAAGGGCCATAATTGGAGCAATCCCTTATGTGGGCCAATATATAATGCCTTTTACAACATAAACGATGTTGTTTTTGATGGTTTCAGAAAAATGTTTTTTGTCCTGTTATTTATTCAATATAATTCAGTCCACATGTAACATATGATACACCACACCTATTATCGGTACATTTTACAGCTCGTGTCATTGATATTTCAGAGATTTTTATGTACATAAATTTCACTTTAAAGGTCTTTATAAAAGTGGCCAGTTGTTACTCCAGAAGCTTAATTTGAACAAACATTGTAAAAAGTCAGTATACAATATTAAAACGAATATTAAACGAAATAATTATACGAACGACAACAGAAGCATCGACATTCACTTGATCGTTGCATACTTTCGTCGGTCCTCTTGTTTTGAATTAACACCTTATTTGGGAATTATATGATTATATATTATATAATTTGTGTCATAGTGGGTATGTAAATAGCGTTAATAAAACACTGGTTCATACTATTGATGCAAGAGGTTGGCAAAAACCGGTTAACATTTTGCCGTAACCGGTTACTAACAGGTTAACCGAAAAATCTTTAGAAGGAAAAATAAGTATGCGTTAAACATGTAATACCGCTCGTACTAGTACTCTATTCAATGGAAGTAATGTGAGAACGCTTGTGTTTATAACATATTAATTTCTAAATAAAAAATGTATTGTAATATTTATTTTAATAACTTTGTAAATGTATGCCGTATTTGTTTTATTGCTTTTAAGCACATACGTTACATATTATAGGAACTACACAATTTCATGTTTGTGTTAATTATTTTTTTGGTTGGGCCGCTTACATTGCGTTGGAGTCGTATCACTCAAAATAAAGTTGTGTTTCTTTGTTCATTCTGTTTTTATTTTTTACACTAAAATTAACTCAATATAAAATGAATGTAAATAATTGTTAAACTAGTTCAACAGTATTTGTTCAAACAAATCAGCAAAAATACGTGTATATGCAGAACATGAACAAAACAACTGTGTCCAATTGGTAAAGAAAATGAGCATGTGGCTGAAGCGGTTGCACGATTGACGTAGGATAAGATTGAGAAAACAAATGAACCACACTTCAGACCCCACATAAAATGTGCGACTTCCTGGCTGCCCATATTACGTCACATTTCGTTATAAGCATGTCCATTTATATATGATTATGTACACATACATTGGTTACCTTTCACGCATGAACGATTTGGTGAGGCTGTAATTCGGTTAAAGCTAAATATCGATGGTTTATATTTCCGAAATAAATATATTCACATGGCGCTCAAAAAAGTAGTTGGAACATTCTTATGAAAGATTGAAACATATATGATGTAAATATATACGCATGCACTAGGACTTAAACACATTACACAACATTGCACAAACTAAACGCAATATGTAAACAATTACCATCATCTATAGCCGTTCTCTGAATATAGTATCGACACGAACTTTGAAGTACCACTGTTTGGCACTTTCGATTACAATACAGAATCGTATTGTATCTAAATTTCCGGTAAATACAGACGACCGCTAACTGAATATGTAAGCTTGTGTTTGCCTACATTACCTGTCTTATAGAAATAAATATTGACAGCAAATTAAGCTAAACTTACAATTTATCACACCTCAAGTGTTTATTGCGAGTGTGTTTTTACGCAAATATTACCTGCGATATTACCAATTTATTTATTGTCCAGTGAATCCGCTATATGCAGCACACGAAATACACCTTCTGTTACCAGATTACTTACCCGCAGTACCACGTCCCCGGCCCACATGCAGCCTGTAGTCACTTGCCGCAGAAAGTTGGAAGTTTGGAAACACTTCATACGCCGTCGATCCGTCCGCCGCCATCAGGTCGATCCGTAGTTCTGTCTGCACATTGGAGGTCATGGCATAGATGTACTTTAAACCTGCGAAATATATCGCTTGCATATGTCTAACCTATTGCGAAGTGTAGAACGTATTCTGATTTATTTTAAGGATTTAATTATACTATGTATGTGATTATAATAGTACGCTATATCAGATCATGTATAGTTCACCATTTCGACCGTAGTGTTTATACTCGCTATTAAAATTTATGCACAAACTACGATAAATAGTTTCCGGAAAAGGTAATAGGCGAATATTAGATATTGATGCAGATTAACAGAGATGAATTATGCATGTTGTATAAATCATGAAGCATTACATATGGTAGTGGCTACTAGTGCTCAAACATATTTACATATACCTAATTTTGTTGAGAAAGTAACCTTTTAGTATTGAAACTAAAATTTTACATCGATATAGTAGAATACAAATAAAATACATCAAACAAAATTAACTCAATGTTACGACAATAACCTAGTATATTTAACATACAGCTATTAATATGTTTTCGGCGTAGCTTACTTTGAATGGTTATACCATCTTGAGTTCATTATGCAACAGGACTAATGGACGCAAAAACAAAATTAAGGTCATTACAGGAAATGCAAGCTTAATTTAAACATATCATGTATACAAGTCCGTATTTTACGAAAAATGTTGTATATGGGAATAATTTAAGATTAGCAAACACAATAATTATAAAAAAGGTATCTTAACCCTACACGCTACCACTGTTTTTCAAAGTAAAACGCATATTCTTAAGTCAATGTAAGTAAACGACCCAGAGGTCGATTGCTCGTTGAGCGGCGTAACAGACGTTTCTTGTACCGTTAAGTTGATTTTAATACATTAACGAACCGATTTTTGTTTCATATTTCTTGGTTAATTATGTGATTTGGGTTTAGTTCCGAATATAATGTAAAACCTTAACTTTTGACTGCATTTTGAAATTATCATATAACCAATTTTTGCACATGTCCCTTTGATGGTTTAACGTTTTTTTAAATTGTAATTGAAAATGTAAGGAAATGCTGTTCCCTTAGGCCTGACTGATTTAAGAACAATCAAAATTACCATAAGAAAATACAAACAAGATGGTGCAATAGTTTTTTAACACGTGGTGGGGTGTTATTCATGACGTTCTGTTGATCTTCGATAAATATTTCGACTGCAAGCCTGACTATGTGTCTTCTGCGTTGTTGTTGCTACCGGTTCATTGATAAAATAGATGTGCAATGTGTTACAACATTTTTAATGCTGGGACTATACGCGTTTAGCGAAAAGTTAAGGAGTATAATTAATCGACAGACAACCTATGTCGATGACACTGGGCACAACTTGCACGGAATGGTACGAATAATGTAAATGTTTTATTCTATAATGAACGTAACATTACATTGGGCATATTCGTCAGTGTGAGCGTTTCGGGATAATGTCCTTAAAACTGAGAATATTCTGTAAACAAATAAACAAGAGAGCGCTCCTAGTAAGCAATACATTAAGTTTAAGGACATAGTGATGCATAGGAAGAGCCCTCGCTTGTACCGCAATGCCCCAGGTTGCAATCCTGCGTCATTATATTTATATTATTTTTGTTTTGTGTTATAGTACTCAAAAATGTACAGTGTTTTTTGGTAATACATTAAATCACAACAAAACGAACGATTGAGAACACGCCCAATCATTTTTCCAGACACATGTCCTCTGTGTATTTTATGATGCAAAACACATTTTGAATTAAAAGGGTTATGTGAGTAGTTTTGTCATGTTCTTTGTACGCTCTGTGTAATAAAATTGGTTGTTCAACCATGAGTTGAGTACAAACCCTCTGTTATTTTGACATATTTAAACATATATTGACAATATTTGTAACTGACATTGTCTAATCAAATTGTTTTCTTTATTGTTGATTTGTTATGTTATGTTTAAAGTCCTGTTAGAATACAAAAACACAATATGCCCAAAAACGTATTTTCAAATAACACACAGCCGAGAGTGTATATGCATAGTATTGAATGCGTGTGAGTTGATATAAACCCTACGCATGCTAACTATATTCCTTGGTTTGTTTGACAACACACTATAGCACGCTAGTATTATTTCTAAATAATCAAAGCCGAAAAACCTTAAAAAACATAATAAATATTATTGATTCAAGGAAGGATGTTGGGTAATAGAACAGTTTACCAAGCCAGTGTTCTCCGTGAACGTCGCCGAAGCCATGCTCATATGAGTAGAAGTTTTGGTAGAAATCTACAGACCCATTCACATGCCGTTGAAAAACCTGTTAATAGATAATTACGTTTATCATGAATATATATTTAGTTCAAAATCGAATACAATTTATTTAAATAAAAAACTACTACCACTTCATGCACTACTACTTATATAACTACTATTACTTGAAGATTGTCAAAGACAACCACAATAATCCAAGGTTTGATAGACGCCATTAAAACTTGAAAGCAAAATGAATTTTGCCCGACGATGATATAATAGATTCAGAGATTGTGTAAACATAAAAATAAACAAGAATATTGATGGATTATTATATTATATCTGTAAGCAATCAAAATATGATTATGATAATAAAATCAATATTTTTCTTTAATCATATATACATTGGTTACATTGGCTAGATGTTTTTTTATGTTAATGTAAATACTTGATGGAATTTTAGTTTGTTCATCAGATTTTGTACTTGTTTGTATATCAAATGAATATAGCTTATCAAATACTTTTTTGCACACACGAATTAGACATCGATCCTAAACTTCCCGAGAATTCCAAGCTCTTATGACCGCAATAAAGGCGGTTCTTACCTAGACCGTATTGCTTATGCATATAAGCATATATTTCATATGTCTTAGTACTGAAGCAACGGGTGTGTTCATTAACCGGTTCACCCGTAAAACGAAACGCGCTCGACCGAATCCGATCGAATCAGACTGTCAGGCATTGATTAAAAGCGTTCAGGTAAAATATGTTTTCGAATTCATACCGTCCAACCCCCTCCGTCCGTTGCCATGTCACAGTACACTTCAATTTGCCGAGCCATTCCTTCAGGTGTTACGTTGTTGATGCCACTGGCACGTGTTAGTTTTCTAAGCTCCATGCAGTCTTTTCCATGTCCACTAAATTCTTAAGGTTAAATGCATAATTAATGTTTGTATGGTTCTAAAGAGTATTCATCCTTCATATTCAAATCTATACACATAATTGTACATACCACCTCATCCTTTTGTCACATTCAATTAAACAATCAGATGATTGGTAATAATGTTTCATCGAACAATTCCTATGAGCTTCATACTTTTATAATTAGCAACATGTGAAGTATATTACTTGAAAATTCACATATGTAAATATTATATAGGATTAAAACCTGAATTAGGCTGAATTATTCCCGTAGGCTTTAAGAATTGCATTGACCTTGGGCGATGGATCCATGCCTCGCACGCAAAATGTCGCTACATATTGGTGAAAACTTTCGACACTTCATTGTAAGATTATTCCATGAACGAAGAATTTTTCGTCCGGAAAAGCCTACATTGATCCCTTAAAGTGACCTTCATCTTATAAGCAGCGACTTAAGTCACTCTCCAACACGCTTACTTTACAAGAAGACTTTCAGGTGTATCATTGACCTTTGAGCTAAGGAAGCGGATTTAACTAAAAACAAAACGTCTCAGGTAGTGACTTGAAATTCAATAATAAATTATGGAATTCCATTCCGGCAAAAACGTGTTACGTGTAAATTTCACCTTTGAATTGTTAGTGCACGCGACACATCTTCACCACATGATAAACAGTGCGGTAAGTATTTTCAAGCTGTATATTTCGAAATTGTACATTTGATCTTTTGGTGTGACATCGACTATTTAGCTACGGACATGTGTCGTAAATGTGACTTGAAGTATATTCGAAGATGTAATTTAGCGTTGCGTATCTATACAATTTATGTGATCCATGAAAATATTCATTTTGACAATAGGGGCATGGCTTTATCAAAATTATAAAAAGGACCCCACACAGATACGCAAAATAATACTACTGATAATATAAAAAATACTTATTATTTTTACAAATGATTACAATTGATGTACGACTTCTATAAATAACAAAGATGGTACGATAACACAGATGGCATTAGCTTGCATAACCATAAGCCAATCCATTATCAACTATCATGCAATGGGGTTATTATTACAATATATATTTACTTCATTACACTTTACACCTTATTATTACGTTAATTACAATGATAGTGTTGTCCAGAAATGACGGCTCAAATAGTTAAGGGTTTACAAGTGCAATTTCGCCCAATGTAAGACAAGTCACAAACGCACATATAATTCATCCTGGCATTGACACATGTCCCATGTTCACAGGGATTAGGGGCGCAGTAATTGACCTCTGAAAATGTCAAATGATAATACATTCAAAAATGCATAAAAATGGTGTCATCGAATAACATCACATTATAAGTCCTGAATAGAGTATCAGTGCTTATAAAGTTCACGTGTTGACCTTGTTTTTTAAATACAGCTTTTGATAACCTTAGCTACCCATTTAAATCATGTAAGATTAATTAACTAATCATAAAACATAAAATGCGTTCATTTGTTACTTGGACTGTGATATTATATATATATATATACATATATTTATGTATTTATTTATTTTTTTTTTATTTATTTATATATATATATGTATATATATATATATATATATATATATATATATATATATATATATATATATATATATATATATATATATATATATATATATATATATATATATATATATATAAACATAAAACATGTTATATCTGTGGTAAAAGACCACAGGTGTCTGAATGACACACACTTTATAATGGACCTCTTTACGAGTGTACATGTCCGCAAGAAAACCTCTACGCATTGCGGTTTCAAATGAATTGTGTTTAATTTAACTATATATCTATAAAGGCTTGCTTCACAACTAAGTGCTTGATGTCAGGGTGCAGGATCACGTTACTTTGTTTGGTTCTAAATTAAACGTTAATGGATATAAAAACACCAGTAAGTTATGTTTTTGCCAAATAACTTTTTTAAACAATTGTTCTTAAGAATTTCAACAAGTGCATACAATACATATTGTAGTGCTACTTATGACAATGTGAAATACATCAGAGTTGCTTTATTAAATTCGCATGTGTTCTTTTTAAAAATCAATGTATACTGCACGATTATTCTTTAAGCAACGTGAACTTTTGTCATCGATTCCAGACGTATTTAATGATGTATTCTTATACCTTAAGATATCGGCACAAACAACAAGTAAAACTGTATTTTATGCACTAAAGAATTTGCAAATATATTTCAATTACTTGAGATATTTGCAAATATTAGTTCTTAACGGTGTGATTACATTCTGTCCAACCCGTGTGTAAATCACTGTAAACCCTGTTTAGTCTGCACTATTTGGATTGTGTCTCTTTTATGATGAAATAAATAATCTACTGAAAATTGTACTTTTAATTTTCGTCCAGTATTGTAGTACTTTAGAACGTAAAATATAATAGTCATGGATATTATATGTTAAATAGTTCGATAGCCAAAAGGTATGTAAGTTGGTCGAAAACTCACGAACATTCAATAATTAGAGACCCGAACAATTAAACCTCCATGTAGTACTTCGCGTTATTTTGCTGTGTTGAAAATAATGATTTAACTACTCAAGTTTGCACACTTGAAGATAATGTCATATCAATGTTTTTTTCATAATATAATCTAGCACATTTAAAAACACATTAATTATATAGATGTTGCCCTAACAAAGACACTTAAAGAAAATACAAAGAAGAGTCACAAGGGCCTTGTACTTGGAAAACGGGATATCGCTCTTTGCACAAAGATAGAAAAGAACAAACACATTTATGACGCATATCGCACCGATTATTTATACAAATCGTATTAAAGCGATTATTTCATTTTTACGATAATATATATTTTAAAGATCAACTAAACGCAAAATGTTTGCTATAATTGTGTTGTTTTTCTTTTAACCTTTTGAAAATAATACGAAATTTGCATATTAAATGATACAAAACAACCATTTGTTACTAAGCAAAGACTAAACAATTGCTAATGTGTTAATATGGTAAACGTTTAAAAATAACTTCGCATCGCATCGCAGAAAAAATGTGAGGTAGGATTTTCTGTTGGGGATTTCAAACACAAATCATTGCATTGAATAACATTATTATATTTAAACGGGTACGTATATACCGTTAATCTATTTCAAATCTGCAGTTGGAAATTTAAATAATGCGCAAGGCTGTCTATACTGGAACACTACTTCAACACTTTAATGTCGTTCTGAATATTGACGGGTTTATACTAACATTATCTCATCCGGGTGACCAGTTTTGTGCCATTGCAGATTAGTTTACATGTGCCATGTTTAAAGTACACATAAATTAGCACTAAATAGGTCATTATTAAATATTAAATCTGAATATTACCAATATTAATAACATAGCTTCATGATGATATTTTTATTTCTAAATAAATCACTGATAAAACTCAAAGCCATTATACATTTGGCATTTTAATTTGACGTTTGAATAGGCCAAAGTCTCAAAACACTTATTTCCAAAATTACTGAAAGAAACGTCGTAGTAACAGTAGCATGCATATTCAACTAATTTAGCAACTTATAGAATAAATGTGTTTTTGAAAACAAGATGTGTTACGCTTGTAGAAAAAGAAACATACAAACGACAATTAGCGATGTTAACATAATTGGCAACTGTAATATCATCCCATGATGGTTAATATCAGTATTCCTAGGTTCCCGTATAGGGTCAACTGTGTTAAGGGCATTGTAAATTTATTGCAGTGCTATCCTGAACCTGTGATTATTCATACTGTGTAAACAATGCCATTGCACTAAGATATGTATACACAACCAGTCACGGCTCAATGTTGACATGGCGCTTATTTGAACATAAGCATATCTGGTTAAGCCATGCCCACAACCTACTGCGTTTGACGCAGACCGAAGACCAGTTCCACGAGTTTATGTTCGCAAGATAAACACATGTATTGGATGAAAATGCGTATAGTACGCTTGCTTCATCGTGCCGTTTTCGTGCGGTCACGTCAAGATTGACGCTCGATTGTTAATGTTCAACGCGTCGCTATGAGGTCTTCGTATGATACGTAAAACGCCATGCGGTCGCAAGGCCCATGGGAGGATCGCTTAACATTCCGAATATATTCGCACATCTGACGCGTGGTTGAAACAATGTATTCGTAAGATCATCGCAACTTCCTTTGCATAAAAACCACTGAAAATCATGGTTACTTTTTGTGAAATAACAAATGCGTGTGTTTTTTACAAAAAACAAGTTAGTATCGTATATACGTATATGCTTAAGGTAGAAAGCCCAATGTCCGTTTTAACCGATTTGTTTATTCTTAAGTAAATAGTTGAAATGACAACTCATTTTTTTTTCTACATCCTGCAGACAATTCGTGACAAACTTATTACCAATTGTAGTTTATTTATAAACTTTCAGATACATTTGTTTTTATTGATTACTGTTCCACAGACAGTAAGTTCCAAATAAACTGATTTACCCACTGACATCATTCGGCATCACACTGAACAAGAAACTAATGGGATTAAGCATTTTCATTTAAGGCACAGCTTAGAAAACAAACTGTAAACAACGAAGCAAATAATTAAAATTGCAAGCGTGTTATGTTTGGCTGCACCCAAATAATACGATATGAAATCTACCCTATGATTATATCTCTATTAAGACGAATAAGTGTTGAACAAAACCCAATGTAAAGGTAAAGTAGAAACAGTATTCAATACACTTTTGTACGCCTGTACGGACCGCTGTAACTGACCGATGCATGGTCACGAAGTAGAACACGGCAAGTTTATCCCAGAAAGTGCGATAACAAGATAAGTGCACAAACAAAACTAAGATTTAGTAGACAATCCAAATATGTCAATAAGCACCAAGGTCGCGACATATCGCGATAAACTGTCTGTTCATCAATGTTCGTACAAGGATTATTAGCTTTGTGTCACTTGTTAGCAGTTACTAAAGGTACTTTTTAAACCAGTCAAAAACCTGTTTATTAATAATAATGAATTTGTTAGCCTGCTAACGTGAATGAATTCAATTGCAACATAACTCAGAAGGATTGTTTTTATTTTGGCAAAATGTTTTTCGAAAGCAAGAAGTTAATAAAAACATGCATCTCAGTGTTCTATTGGTAGAACCATCACTTTAGGTCTTCCGAGACACATTAAGTTTATATAAATTACTGTTATCATTAATTAAATTGAAAAAAGTGTATAAGCCTACAATCGTAGACTAAACTTGCATGTGAGTCGCTGCCCTACAAGTAACGTTCTAGAATTACTGTAATGTAATCTGAACAAAAGAAAATACACCATTCTTCTAGATATCATATGCATTACTTTGTTGTATATAATCAAAGTTTTACTTGAGTCCGCTTGCGGAAAGCTTGATATAGCTGTCATGGCGGTTGAGTGTATGTTCGTGTGTGTATTCTTGCGTTATTCCGCCCGAGTTTTAACGCACCGAGTGTAACTGCAGCATTCATCGTGTACATTTAAAATTACTCACCATAACTTTTCACCATGTGGCGACGGCGTTTTGCAGTTAGGACCCTTCTTTCTAGTTCAAAGACCATGATCATTCTGTAACAGGGATGAAATGTTAATTTCAAGTATTCTGTTCATTTGTTCTGTTTTAATGTTATTATTTCACTTTAACTCATTGTGTTAACATGGTTTATTTACTAAGCTGTGATCCTGTGGCCAGTCTAAGACTTAAAGTCAGTCAAGCATGTGATTATCATATGTCCAGTTTATGTAATTGTTCAGTCAGGCTTGACCAGTGATTTTCCCGCTCTTTCCTTTGTCTACTGGTCACTTTAAACTTGGCCACAGAACATTTCAGATCTTCTTTTAATATAAACCTGTATACTTCGAGAGTTGCCATTACTTCAAAATAAGGTTAGTTCTAGTTCTACCTTTTGCATTTACTCTTTCTTGTATTTGCATTGAGTTGTATTTATGCTGTGAGTTGATATTACTCATATTTGATAAGTAATGAGGTTAAATTCAGAAAAACGTGCTAACGATTCCTAAAATTCACAGTTTCCCATACTTTTCACATTTATATTATTTTTTTTTTAACTTTTTTTTTAATTCAATATAATACATACAATGTATACATGTATATGATCATACATTTATAATCTTATTTGAAGCATTAGCACAGCACCCGCAGAAATCATTGTATAGAGAGAGTTCCGTACACATTCCGTAAATGGTAAGTGAGAACGAGAAATAGTTGAGATATCATGTCATTGTATGTTTATGCTGTATATGTACCATTTGACATGTTACCAGATCTTTTGTTTATACATTTCAATGTAACTTGTTAAAGGCACCACATGATACGTTTTATATATTTGTTACTTTGCATATAATGACATAATGTTTGATACCATGTTTATATATGTTTCAGTGGCATGGAATTCGTATATAATTAAATACGAAAACTACATATATTCGGGTGGTTTTTGAGCCGGGGCACTGCCCATTTATAATTCTTTGAGATTAATTGTAACTTTTGGACACTACACAATCTGTTGTACCAGAATGAAGTTTCATAATTTTTAATGACAAAGTCGGTGTGATACAGGACAGGTGTTCAGAATTTTAAGATGATAATGTGTCAATGGAATCAAGGTCGATGTAACACTTACAATCTTTTTTCTAAATATTTGTATTTTATGGACAAAGACCGTAACTAAATCAACATTTGTTAAAATTACTGTTTCATTTTATTTGAAAGTGGTGTCATTTACGTTCAAAAATATATTCCTTTATTGTCCTCAACACAGCTTATCTTTGATGTCACTAAAGGAAAATTTCAAATCATTGCAGTGTAATTTAGCGTCCAACTTGCATGCACGTAATAAACGCAATTGCATATCAGGCAGATGGATTTCCAGGATTGAATTTTTTTTTTAACCTGTAAATTGAATTGCTCAAATCTGTTCATTATATGGGAAAAAATGCAGTTTAATCCAGATACGGACACTTTCACTTAGAATAAAAATACTGTACACACATGACATGTGGAAAAGTACATTTACACATGTGGCTTTTTCAATTGAAACCCGTTTTGTTTACGTTTTATATTTCTTCGTTCTTAACTATTTTTAGGAAACGTTAAACAGTTTGTCTGGTTTTTCATAACATTATCACATCCTTAAAACAAAACAAGTAGCCACTTGTACTTTGCATTATACTGTACTTCCTACTCGAACAAGGGGAATTCCCAGTGATATATTTCATCGGAAGTGTGAGTGCATAAGTTCCTGCTGAAGCCTATAGCATCGTGCTGACGAAAGTGGCAAAGCACGGTTCTTTGTGCTAGGTATAAACTATGGTTATCCCCTATTTGACGCTGTAGGGGAGGATTTGAACGTATGTTTTGAGGAACTATCTTTTGTAAGGTTTCAATAATGATTAGAAGAATCATGATGTGAATTAAATGTTTAACTGTTGGCCATTTAGTTTACACATATTGATTTATTTTTTTCATTGCCTTCAAAACATTTTTTAAATGCGATGTAAACATAATTTTGCATACAAATTGGTCAAACTAATAATGTTTTAATGAAATGTAGGTAGTCCAACACATTTTTGCTTTTTTGATAAGGACCAATACATCCAAACTATCACTATGATTCGTATATAGAATTGAACCCGTATACCGTTGTTGATATGGGTTTGTTTTGGCTTCATTGGTACTTGTCCACACATTTATTCACACCAATCAAGTCTTTATTCTAAGATGATGACGAACTACCACATTTGCACGTGCGATCCTTTTCAAACTTTGAGTATTAAAATAAGCCCCGCTTTGGGAAATTGGAGCTTAATGCATGTGCGTAAATTGTCATCCCATATAAGCCTGCGCAGTCCGCACATGCTAACAATGGACAACACTTTCTGCCTAAAATTTATTTTCGTTTCAGAATATACCTCCTTCAAACAAAAAATCCAGCCTAGGCAACAATTATCGTTCCTGATTATCCTGTGTGGACTGCACAGGCTTAACTGAGACAATATTCTACGCAAATGCATTAACTACAGATTTCCCAGAGCGAGATACAAATTATTTTTAAGCTGCAGAAGTGCCTGTTCAACAAGACTGCCGGTATTCGTTAATGACAACTCAAGGTTCTGTTCAACATAACCATTTAAGTAAGTTTGTTTTTTTAAACGCGTTGGATGTTCATGAAATACAAAGTTTTTATTTATGGTTAAATTACACCATCACAACAAGTGTAAGGAATTGAAAACATTCAATTTAACGTTTTAGAATGCAACTTTCATTTAAAGTCATAGTTAAGCAAAACTATATGTGTAAAAAAGTTCATGCTTTGCATCCAATCTTATCTGAATCAGTATTTTGTCAGGAATTTCTGCCTATTGAACGTTTTAGACATGGGAATGTCTATTGTTAGGGCTAGAAATATTTAACTTACTTACCATATGGGTAAGGATTTGTGCATTACATTTGTAACGGTAAACGATAATCGTATCACTCATATCACTTGCAATCAAGGTATATGAGAAAACCTCGACGTTTTTAACCAAACAAAAATAAAAGTTGAAATTGATTTTACCGGTGCGATGTTTGATCAGTTGCTCCTCGTCATTATGCATCGAACTATTAAACAGCGCGATTTAATTTCAACATAAACGGCCACCGGAAAAACTTTGCGAAACCGAAATTTCACAAACTAAATAACCCTTTTTCTTGAAGATTTGCCTCTTAGAGATAAAGCATGCTATATAAGTCTTATTTTTGATTAATAATTGATTATTTTCGCTTCAAAATAAGTTTTTTTCACTATGAAATTTATAGGCAAAGTTGGTCTTATCATAAGATTTTTTCATTTTCCCCATGAGATTTTAATTTTTTCCCATGTGAATTCTTTTTCTATTGGATTTTTTCCCATAATTTGCAGATGGGGAAAAAACATGTGCTTTTTGGCATTTTTTGAAACGTGTTTTCTTTGCGTATTTAAGTATTTAAACATTGTTTATGGATTTTATTATCATTTTATGTGGACAAAACTTTTTATTTTTAAGTAATAAAAAAATCCGATTTTTTAAATGGGAAAAAAATCCCTTGGGCTTTTTAAAATATTTTGAGACATTTATTCATGTTACTTCCTAAAGCACTATATTTCTTGTTCTTGTAATAGCATGTTCGTTTAGGTGTTATCCGGATCTAGAAAATTGTAAAAACCCCAATCAAAAAAGAAGTTACAAAAACTACCTCAAATTGGTCACTAATAATAACTTCATTCGAGTAATAAAGGTTGATAGTTATGTTCTTTTGAAAGGATGTTAAATGTGCTGTCCAACTTTACTATTATAGTGTTTTTTCTTAACATAATCTTGCCTATTCCGTATTAAATATATTGAGCAAGAGTCACTTTTTTGTTTTCAGCTAATATGTTAATTTTAAATGAGGTACAAAACACATAAAAATGCAAACTTCAAACTTGTTTGTCTGTACCTATTTGTTTTAACAAGATACGCACTATGTTCAATACAATTAACAATATAACGCTTCGATTCATTGTTTAAAAAAGTTTATTATAATACACATTATCTCCTATGTTATATCACGTATAAATGCCTGTATATAGTTATATAACTAATGTATTCCGTCTTTGTTTTCTATGAATGGTAATCATAACACTATTAATACAATCATACTTAAACTCTACGAATTAAGGATTTGCATTGCTTTATTGCCTGTTAGAGGTTATTGAAACAAAATCATCATTTTTTTAATGCAGTCAGTTTAAAAGGCTGTTTGAGTGCGGACCCAGGATCTTGCGATTAATAAAAAGAAAACGTACTAAAGCAATATTGATGAAACTCGGACTTTGTTGACGCCCTGTATTGAATAAATGCTGTTATTAAGGTGAAACTTACCAATGTATTAGCCAATTAAGTTGATAATACTTTTGTTTTCCATTCATTGAGTGCAGTAATTTTAGCATTTTCCTAACTGCACCATTTAGTACAAAATTCCTGTAAGGATGTTTCGATTTTATTAATGCAGTCATTAAAATCAACAGGAATAGGCAATCTTTACTTATGGCCTCTGCGTAGTAAATTTATTAGGTTTTTATTTTGAATGAAATTAAGGTCCCCAGTAATTACATGTCCAACTGGACCAAATATATATTGTGAACTAGAACAGTCACATGATGTAGGCCCATTTCTTATTACATTAATATTTGTGGAAATTATTATAATTAAAAACGATACTTCTAACAGGTTTACTATATTTGTAGCAAATAGGTTTACATTCCTTATCAATATGCAAAAAAAACAACAGAAAGAGAGCAACGTGCACTTAGTAATTTATGTTTGCCCTCATTTTGTAATAATTTGTAGCAGTCATTTAAAGAAAGAAGTTTTTTAAATTTATGCCTTATGTTACCAGTTTTCATTATGCCGTGTGAACGTTTATTTCTAAGACGTTTACTAAAAAGAGAAAATGAATGTATCAATTTATTTTTAGAAATTGTTCCAACATTTAATATAGTATCATTTAATCCAAGTGGGTAAGCTGTTTGTAAACGTTTTATCCATTCAAATTCCGACACTCACCTTGCTTTTAATTGGTACTGATTTGAAGTACTATTATCAAAAATAAGTTGCTTCACAGGTTGAATAGACATATTTGTTATACTATGACCCATTTATTCAAGCGCTGGTAAATAAAGTTGTATTTTTTATTTTTATTTTATATTTTATAAATATGTTCCCTATAACGTATTTTAAGTGATCTGCCAGTCTGACCAACGTATTGCGCATCACAACAGGTTATATTTCAAGTAATGACATACACTACATGCATACAATTTCATGAGACATCGGATTAAATGTTACTGAAAATTTGCAGTTATTAACAGATGAAAGAATAAAAGAGGACCTTTATAAATACATGTACTTGCAACATAAACACTTCCTGGAGGTGCAATTATTTATTGTAAGATACCGATTACACGGAGCTTGATGACGATGCGAATTAGAACCTTGTTGTATAGTATCTCCAATGTAAGATGTTCGAAGTAAACTTATTTTGACTGTAGGTTTAGAAAAAAGTAATTGTCTATAACTTAAGACATGCAATTAAATAAAATAACTACGAATGCCAAAACGATCGTTTTTGACGATGCTGGAACAGCTTCGTCCAAGGTATCATAACCATGGTCAAAAATTTCACAATGGCGACCTATGTAAAAGACCGAGCCAGTCCGATTGAGATAACTCGATTTTTCAGTTACTTCCCTTGGGCATTCGCCACTGCGTTGTAGATTGCTCGTCATTGATTACATTCTCCTAGCAGAGTTGTCGTTCGTGTTTCAACATTCAACAATGGCCGCCCCCATGAGAGTCTCGATTCAAAACTTTCTTACTGCATAAATTGGCTTGTTTCGCTATTTAGAAGCTGTCATTTAGGATATATGAATTATTTATTGACTAAATCTCCGCTTATGACAACAATAGTTGGAATTCGAAGGATATATACTCGATGTGAATGAAGGACTTTCTGGATCGTAACAGCTTGACACGGCAAAACTGGCATACTGGTATTTTTAGTTATCAATATAAGTCACATTGTGCTTTATAAATTGTATTCGAGCATTTTGCGACTTATTGAATGACTATGATACCCGATATCAACATTTCATCGGGGATTTGCAGATCACCAAGCTGTCCTGAAATTCAACATTGATTTCAAACTCTTTACTGGTTCGTACTCTTTCTTAGTGTTAGTACTTTTTATCTTTTTAAAGTTAAATGAAATGTGTCACAGTAAAAGTGACATAAAGGCGATTGTGGCCAGTTTGGATCTAGATCAGCCCGCAGTCGCTTGAAAGCTGTTTGCTTTAAAAGCGTTTTTCTGACAATAACAAATAATTTAATTGGATACTGATTTGACTGCGCTTTTCCTGTGACCTGGCTCAAATAATAGAATTGTCATTAATCAAATTATTTATTTCGAACATAAATCAATTGTTTTTCTTGTCCCTCGGGATCAATGACTCCAGCACTTTCCTGTTGAGAATTGAATACTGCTAAAGCAGTGAAGGCGATGCTAGTGGGCGTGAGAGATGTTGCACCTTTCAGTATCGTTCAATTGTTCATTGTCGGCTCGGGTACTACGTACATGTACCCCGGGTACTCTTAAGTATACTTACATGTATCCCGGGTACGGTAAATATACTAAAATGTACCCGGGAAATTTAACCCTAAATCAGTCGTTGTCGACTATTTTTTTGTAATAATTATATATACACATTAATGTCAATTCTCTGTAGAATGGCCTCTATATTATCGGAACACATACTCAAAAAGCATGTTGATGCAGTGTTTTTTGCAGAGAAGTGTGTTTAAGATAATGGGTTGCGCGTTTTACGACATCGGATTTTGGCGCGAATACAACACGGGTACAGTCTAATATGGACCGAGTAAAATTACGTTTATTTACCGTACCTGGGGTACATGTAAGTATACTTAGAGTACCCAGGGTACATGTAAGTATACTTCAGAGTACCCGGGGTACATGTAAGTAGTACCAGAGCCGACAATGACCAATCAAGCTCCATTATCCCTCATGAACCGACTAAAAAAACCGAGTCGGCAATATTTGACTTAATTTTTGGTTTGGTTGCTCCCGAGGGATCAAACATTTCAGAATCTTCATAAAAGCCCTACGGGTTTGATCCCCAGAAGCGACATTGAAAACTAGCATACTTTGTTATCTAAAAGGCTGCTAAACCTGATATACAATGATAATGTGATTTTTTTCTCACATGATGTTCATCAGTCATATTATATAAAAACTTACAGCAGAAGTAAACAACTGGACAATAATTAATGTACGCATCTTTCATTTGTCTTTGACACTTTAATTTTGACATGGCCTAGATTTAAATATGTGACTGGACTTTACCAGCACTCTTGTAACAGAGCTTAAGTTTAAATGTACCATTGAAGATCACCTAAATCCAGATTTGCTATTACAATGTATAGACGTGTGGAAAGTTTTAAGGGTGTGACAAGTATGTAAGCAAAACGTGGTCATTACCCAGGGGCCACAACTGATCTATGACTGTATTAAAACAAGAAAATCAGTGCCTGATTTAGATTTTCTTAGATAGTTCAATAAAAACTAATTTCATAAGCCTGGTAACAGTTTAACGGTAATGCTACCAATGTGTCACATCAGGGCCTTGAATTTGAAATCTAGGACATGCATGGTCATTTCTTCATGAAATCAGGACACAAAATTGTATTTTAAGTCCTTAATTGACCTGGCTATAGTTCTCAGAGTATTATAAGCTCAAACAGTATATTTATATCATTATTTATGCTTTGTGTATTGTAAACATATACACAATCACGCAGTTACATGATAGCAATAAATAATATCAAAGCTACCCATACTATAAAGGTCATTGACAAAGCCTATGGTCAAAATGTGAACACATTGAGTGTAATCGCCCTCTCGTGCCAGCAAAAACAACACGTTGACAGGTTGTCATTTTTGACAGTTCTACTTTCACTTTCATTTTGTGATATCAAACTATTAACAATTATGTGGCAGAGAAAAATATCGCCATTGCTTTTTATGCCCCCGGTAGGGTGGCCTTTATCAGTTGAACTGTCAGTCAGTCAGTCAGTCAGTGTGTCATTTTGTCCGTCCGTCCGAAAACTTTAATGGCCATAACTTTTTTAATATTGAACATAGCAACTTGATATTTGGCATACATGTGCATCTCATAGAGATGCACATTTTCAGTTGTGAAAGGTGAAGGTGAAGGTCATCCTTCAAGGTCAAATGTCAAATATAAAGCGTCTGTCTTTCTGTCAGAAATCTTTAACATTGACCATAACTTTTTCAATATTGGCGTGCATGCGTATGTCATAGAGCTGCACATATTGATTGGTGAAAGGTCAAGGTCATCCTTCAAGGTCAAGGTCAAAGGTCAAAGTTTGCAATATTGAAGATAGCAACTCCATATTCGGCATGCGTGTGTATGTCATGGAGCTGGACATTTTGAGTGGTGAAAGGTCAAGGTCATCCTTCAAGCTCAAAGGTAAAATATATGGCTTCAAAGCTGCGCAGCAGGGGGCATTGTGTTTCACAAACACAGCTCTTTTTTAATATATTTTCTGCACATTACTTCAAAAAAAATTACATCAATACACGATTTTCTTCGTTAATTCAATCATTCCTGACATACTTGTGTACATATTTCGCTTACATTTTGACGCGCGTAGGTAGGACCGCATTACCGCTTCCGAAATGTGTATTCATACTATTGCCTTCGAGGAACTTATCTGATGTTTGACAGAAAGGGCCGAAAATGTGCGAGTGTGGGGTTCCCAAATATTTTTTCGTACCCAAATTTGTTTACATACCCAAATTTTTTTCGCAAAATTTTTGTACCAATTTTTTTTTCGTACCAACATACACAACTGTGGTGATTGTTGTGATGTAGATAAACTTAACTTGATGCTTTTATATCCGTCCTCTCAAAAGCATCGTCACACCAGTACTGTCAGTACTTTGATTATACTATGCCCCGCTACAGCAGCTTCAGACCAGCTGCGTAATGCGATATTGTTTGCCGTAATTGTCACTTTATTCAACCACTCTGGGTCCGTATTCGCGAAACAATTCTTAGACGTGAGTCCAAAAATAAAAAATAAATCTTTAAATTATAATATTAAAGAATTTCTTTTATTTTGAGTAAAACATGGCAATTATCACCTCTTTTGTTGCCGATACATATGATTTGTTTATAATATAAAAGGGAAAATAGTATATAAAACATTATTCGTTTCGTGAACTTATTTAATGCGTGCTTGCTAATTATCGCACTTTCGTGTGTATATTAGTATGTCAAGTCATTTTAAGTGCTGCTTAATATAAAGCAAAGTTAAGTTTACGATAAATTGCAAACAAGCAACACATATACCAAATTCCATTATTTGATTTATTAACGCACCAAACGGCATATGTTTTGTTTGAAAAACATGTAAATACTATTTATTGTTTAAGTACTAATATATTGGGTCAACCATTCCACGTTTACCCTGTTTTCTAACTGTCGGTTCTATTTCTTCCTAATGCAAGATAGCGTAAATTTCGGGCAAAATTAACGCAAGTCCTAATTATATTTACGACTGATTTCTGTCTTATACTTATAATAGTTTTGCTAAGAGCTTAATATTTCTTGGATTCAAAGGCTTTTACATATCATTTTCATCACGCCGCTGAAGTTTATGGTTATTCTAGTAAACCTTCTGTGATATTAACTAAGGATTCAGGAAGTGTTCGCGTACAATTGATATTACTTTAAGCCTTGGTTTTAATTATATTTATGTCAGAATGCATATACAAAAATTACACACAGAACAATACGGGGATTGACCGGGACCTGGACGCTAAACTAAGATAATGTCAGTCGTTTCACGAGCATGTATAAACGATGCATTAGGCGAGAAGATCTTTAATTGTTATACATTTTAAGGTAGACTGCTTGTGTTGGAAAGAACTAGCATGTGCATAATTGAATTGAAGTAAGTTCAGATGGGGGAAATTAGTATAGATATAGGTCGGTGTAGTAGATGTGTATGACAGAGTTAGTTTGTGGAAGAAAAAGGTCGCTTTGTCAGTATTGTAAGATAAAATTGAAGAGATAATGCACGCCAGTTCAATGAGCGTACAGTGGACTGATTTATGTTATAAGGTAATTTGTGTAGTACTTCGTATGCCATGTTACGCCATTTTTCATGCAGATTTGTTTGGATGCTATAATATACAAGTCATTGTTTTCATTAAGTTTGCAAATAAATACGGTCATACATGGGTTTATTTAAGAGAACAATTCCTTTAAACAAAGTCTACGTACACAAATATATGTTTTGTTAGTAGATCCGCTATAACACCTGTTTGAAACATCACACCAATAATTCACCTGTTGTTGTTTTCGTTTTATTAATCACATACATTAAAAATAGCGTTATTTTGCATGAAGTATAGCATGTGTTGTCCTATTGTTTTTCTTACAAGGAATAGATCGATAGATACATGATTTACACACTGTATAAATGCATATGTTTATATTATAAATATAATTGAACTAGTTTTAACATAATATTATAAAACTATCGCTAGAGGATTTCAGGCATAACTATAATAACAAAATATGATCAACGCTATAGAACTTATGTAAAATGATTACCAATCAATGAACGGAATTTCTGTAGGAAGCCAAATAGGCTTGTGTGCGGTCATTTTCCTTGCCTGGATACACTGCGTTATTTGCAAAATAACGAACGTTTCAGACGTCAGTTCTAATATTGGCTATTGTGTTGATCGGTTTGTTTCTTTATCGCATATTGATGCATGTATCTTCAAGAAACTTACAAATTTTGATAATCTATTAATCACAGGCTTAAAAATAACATGGACTTGGCGTATTTTAAAATATGATTTGGTAAAAGACTTTAGACAACATGTTTTACTTTAACCCGCTATACATTTGCAGTGATGCGCCATTATCAGCATTACAAAATAAAACAATTTCGTTAGAAAAGTTAAATGCATGTTCGTGTATGTTTTGTAACACATAATTTATCTACAACGATAAAAAGTCAACTGTTACAACGTCATCACAACATTTGGAGATGCATAGCGTTTATAAACAAAGTGAATGAATACTTAAGATCGGCGAAGGCAATTAGTAAAATACGGTTATGAATACGGATATTTCCGTTCATCTTTGATCTCGATTCGAGTGGAATATCAGCTTTCCCAACTGAAAAATTTAAAGAGGATATTTGTTGGATTTAGTGGAATATCGATCAAGAGTGATCATAGAAAATATATTTCTTCAATGACCACGAGTGAATTAGAGTCGACATTCCACCGAATCAAACACATTTTCTTTTTATTTAATGCTTTTTTTCTCCGTTTATTTACATTGAAATGGAGTTGAAGTGGAGAATTTCGCTGAAATAATGACGTCATTTCGTAACAAATAACGTAATTTCACAGTAAAATAGTGAAAATTATCGATATTTTTCACTGTTATATTTTTTCTTTTTAAAACAGTAAAGTATCAGTTTTATTTCACTGATATTTTTTAATAAACCACCGGAAAGCATAAAACAAAATAAGCTTAATCATTTGGACTGTATTAAAACACAATCCCGTTTCATTCTGTGAAGAAAGCTGACCCAAAATTAAGGAAAAATACTAGCACGAAGGAAATATTCAATATTAAGTTATGCAACTTGTTTTATTGTGCATACATTCTTGAAGGGTTAGGTTCCGTATGAACGAATTAAAACCGTTGCAAAGCGGTGACCCCAAGGTGACTTAAAGTCGTTATTTTCTCTGATTTGGGCGAATAACCATGTATTACAAATGCAGTTCATCGAATGAGTAACTGATGTCCATATGAGGTTCTGCCCTGTTGATAACTTTGATAGTAAGTTTTCGTATGCCTTATTATGTTTGCGACCAATTGCAGACTAGTTTGCTTAAACTCTATATGCAACAAATCGTAAATTATGTATGTGACTGTTACCGTAGGCCGTCTCTTTTCGGTTGTAAAAACTATTTAACAATCTAGTCGATTTTACAATCCCTTGACATTATTTGGTTTGTTTAGAGACGTATCGGTATTTTCTATTCACACACTTTTCAGGTATTCAATATAAGAGGTAACGTTATAATTCATTTCGGCATGTATATATGATGGCGGAAATGCTTTGTAAACTAGCGGGAACAAAAATATTCAATAACTTCTGATTGCATATAATGTTTATGCGACTGTTAAATAGCAAACATTGAGTGTTATATCCTGGGTTTGGTAACTTTAATTATCATTAACGATGAAGACGCACACGAAACGAAGAGCAACAACAAAACAACAAACACATTACCATACAAATATTAACGATAAACGGGTTTAAATTGATTCGACCATTTAGCCAAAATCACATACTGGTGACTGCCAAATTTATTTACTTTTAGATCATACTGAGTTTGTAAGATGTAGTATGATGTTCTACATGTCTGTTGCACACTGGCATGAATTTGATGTGTGATATCAATATGATTTATTCTTCATAAAATGTTTTGTTTTTATGTTTTCACGAAAATAAATGGAAATAAACCAGACTTATAGCACTTATCCACTGGTGTAGTGTTACGGATGCTATATATTTCGCTTAATTTTAAGAACGATTATTAAAAGAGTATAGTATTATTTAAAATATATAATACCTGTACCAATTAACGATATTACCAATGCTAGATTAACCTCCACTTGTATTAACACCATCAGCAACACGGGGGTCATTACCACCACTACAATATATTTGTATAAAACGTAATTGTAACGAATTAACTCCACCTTGAGGACAAAAGCGTAACAAAAACAACACTCGTATTATATCTGTATAGACGTGTTACATTGCTGTAAGAGAGAACAGTCCTTTGAAGCATGTGGTTCTTGCAACGAATGTTATAACGAAGTACAAACGTAATTGATAGCGTGTAGCAATATGAATACACGCACATCAAAGCAGAGAAATGCAGTAAATGCTCGCTATAGGGCATCTGTCTTGCAGGATGTTGATTTTTTTTACAAAAAGATTAGTGCTGGGTGCTCACAAACATGCAGTTTATTTAAATATCAATCGGGATGACACACTTACACAAATAATGTTGTCCAATGTGATTTAATAATGGGCATTTGATTACAGACCCATACAATAATAACAGTATTCCGAGTTTTATTCTAAGCAAATTGTTCTAAATAAGAAAGCAAACTTGGTACTATTTTAACAGCTCCCAGAAGAAGACGGTTAGAAAACTACATTTTATACATAATATTAATGCGTAGTAATTTAACACGAGTAATATTTAACGTGAAGGGTGTAACGCACACTCTTGTACAAACATGTGCATATAATTGAATGCGTCACAATAAGGCTTTGACAATTAATAATACATACAATAGCGATCAAATTACTATTTTGCAAACATAAATTGAATCACGCTATTGATACTTTTGTCTTGTATTGAATTGTCACTTCAAATTGATGGAAACACCGGACTGCGATTCTGCAATCAATATTCAATGATTATACTAATATAGTGATTCTTTTCAAGATAATACGATAAGCATAAAAGCAAGTATCATACGCATGCAATACATGTATCTAGACGGCAAAATATCATTATAGCTGAAAACAATGTCATGCTAACACTGTCTTGAACGCACATTTATTGACGTTATTCGTTAAGCAGAGAAGAGCATACGACATGGGCGATGGCTTCGAATGTACAAAATATTTTGGCCCAATGACAATCAGTGCTTTCACGATATAAACCTCCAGAGATTTGTTTCATCAACTCGGAGGACTCAACCACTATTGCCATCTGTGTATTTATCACCATGGTAGTAACTGTGACATAAAGCAGCGTTGCGGTCACAATAATTATACGTCTTAGTTTGACTGCGAAGTTTGCCCTTTCGAGGAATTTTTATGATTCTGCAGAAAGCGGGAGCCCATCCACGCATACGCATACAACTTGCAATTTGTATTATTATATATTAATATATGGAGATTTTTTTTGTTTTGTTTGCACATTAAAAACAGAACAATTTTCATGAAATAGTTGTCGGTACAACGTCAAACGTATATTTTGTGCTATAAAATGAGCTCTCTCGGATAAACAAACAAACAAAGGTTTATTGGTATGCAAACCTTAACCTGACGGCATAACGATGATTGAATTAATCCCTTGTGTGTTTTAGACTGAGGAACAAACTGCGCTGCGTTTAGATTAAAACAACGTGAACGGAAGTGTATTTAATTAGTGAAATATATAGCCTTTACATGTGTTTTAATGGATTTGTTTGCGCAATTACCTTTTCCTAGAACTAAATGATTTGTCTAAAGCGAAATAGTCATTTTCACTTTGAAGAAACGCAGTTCTTAGTATTTTTTATTTGTGCCATCAAACGGAATTTAGCGAACAAAATCAGTTGAAAATTAATATTAAACTACGTGTACGTTTATTATGAGCACTAAAATTGGTAAATGACCCCTTTCTCTGGATATTGTCGCTGCCACGCTTTGCCGATATGGTGAAATACAACGAAAGCGAGGTGGTTCAGAAAAAGTGGCATAATAACCAATAGATAGCAAAAAAGATTCCTTATCCGTCGAAGCGATTCAAATATATGGATTGTAATAAGAGAAGAGAGAAGGAACTTTATTTGGTTGTGATAAGGAATAAATACACAAACGAAATTGTTGATCTAGAGGTGAGGGTAGTAAGACATACGCATTGCTTTTTTAAATATTAGTTTTAATGCTGTTACTTTAAGAATTTAACACTATTTTTGTTTAACGACAAGGAAACATACATTGTATCTTTTACAATAGCAATAATTTATTGAACTAATTACATAAGTAATACAAATGCAATGTTTGAAGCGCAATTCCGTATATGTCTGACAGCAACGAACAATTTAACCAATCAAATGCAACATTCATTATAAACATAGCATATTTCATTGGATGGATATTAGCAATCAAACACCGCAATAGTTATTTGCCCTCTATTTCTGTAGAAAATTAGTCACATACCGTATACGAATTGATAATATTGACGGTGTGAATTTTGCAGAGTTGATACGCTCTTAATAATGCCGAACGACCTTGATAGTATTCATCATCATTCGCACCAAGGTTTAAATCTTACTATAGCCTCTAAAGGATGTTGTGTGCATGTTAGGTCCAGGCCCTTATCTATAAATAATCTGCATAAAGTTCAATTTTGTTCGGGTGGAGGGTTTGCACATTGCAAGCTATATGATCGACGCATTTGTAATGATACTGAGTTAAACTGTTATGCGTGTTTAAGGCGAATAGTTTTAAAATTTAAGATTCACCAAAAGCCCATGTACAATTCAATATCCTTTCAAAGAGGATATAACCAAGGTCTCCAAAATTAAAAGTAAATATCATTGTGCAGTCGTACAATTCGCATTTCATAAACATACGCTCAACATAAATTTGTAAGTGAATAGATGAAAAAGTAAAGCATTATCGAAATGAGGGCATAATAAAACATCGTTTAAAAGAGGAAATGATCAAGTTTTCCATAATTCAATCTAAATGTCATGTTTATGTTTATAATGAAATTTCAGAAACATACACTTTAACAAATAAAAACGTGCATCCAATAAACTTGTATTTACAAATAATCTCACAGACAATTTATAATGTAAAAATATCTAAAGCCAATGTCATGTATAGGTACACATTGCTTTAATGTGTTAATTTTCCTAAATTTTCGATAATTGTTTAACAAATTAATGCAAGCGTGTATCAAATGAACATTTTATGATAAAATACATCGTAAATGTTCGTCTTCTGTAATGCCAAACAATTAAACTATTGAAATCATGATTAAACTGAATTAATCATATTTCATAAAACAATACGAATACATGTTGTTAAATTACCAATGAACATTTTTTTTAAATTAATTTATATAAATGCTAATTCCTTTTTTTTAAGTTCTTAATAGTAATGGACCTTTAACATGCGTTTCAACCGCTTATAAGTGAAAATGATCAGCAAGCGAGTTTCATAAAACAAAACTCAAGACTAACTTCATAAACTTAACCAAAAATTAAAGCGCGCAATATATAATAGTGAACAAACAATTGTTTAATCTGTATAAATTAATGTTACATAGGTAAATAATAAAATTACTGTGAGTGCAATCGAATGCAAAATGTCCTTCAGTCTTGGTAGTGTACACTTATTTAGGATATGATGATTTAAAAAAAAACAGATAAAGTTGTTTGGTATTTTAATTTTAATCAATTCGTAAAAAATATTTGAAATATTACATCGCCTCTAAGAAGGTTCATATGCGTGTTCAAATAACTAATAAGTTTGTTAAGATTTTATTTAAAACACTAAACACCTATAAAGCGCCATTTTATGGCATAGACTTTGTATTTGTGAAACACTTGTAAAATAATATATGTGTCCAATATGAGATGTTTATTGATATGTCTTTATGGTCTAGCCCATATTTGATTCTAAGGCAAAGTATGTTGTATTGTTTTGTTTCTTTCCAACTGTTATTGTTATAGAGGTTGTATTAATTTTGAAGTTTTATGTCATCTTAAAACTTTCGAAAACTCACATATTAACACTTGATCTTGGAAATTAATCATGCGAATTCAATACAATAGTGTTTGTTAAATGGTAGATATAATAATGTTTTATGAACTATTTAACAAACAAACATTGTTCGGTATACAATATTATTGCTTTGATTTGGAAATAGTCTGAATTTAGTTTTTGCGATGAAAAGTGACGCCTTTTGAATAGCATTAAAGTTAAATTTCAGTATCTATTTACAGCACTGTTTAAGATTAAGTCTGCAACAAGATATACAATGAGTTCTTGAATGTAATGTTTTCTATTTCATATTAAGTCGATTCCTGTGTAATCAGATTCATTGTATTTTTAAATGTTATTTAAGTAAAACTCATTAACACAATTGGCATAGTTGCTCATTCCTAACAATTATCTTAGACATTCTAATGATATAATGTGTCTTTTATAATTGCAATATAATTTTAATTGTAAAGCTAATTGATAATTGTACATTCGGTGCGCTTACATGTTTGGCCTTCATGAAGACTCTATAAAGTTTAAGGTAGTTAAATCATTTCACGAAATTTATTACATTTAACATTTTATGACATTTATGTTCAGGACTATGTGACTACATTTTGTGACATAGTTTTTGGAACATAATAAACGTACTCAAAGTACATTTCAGTTTTCTTTGCGTTTTATGTTTGCTTATTTCGTTCCAACACAACGTTTCCGTACAATATTCTGAACGACAAGATACATGTACATGCGGCGGCATAACGGCCGGCGCCGTCCCGCGAAAGCAACAAATTGTGTGCCTTCTATCCGGCTGTGTGCGTACTACTATCCAGTTACTAAAGTACAGATATAAACAATTAAACAGTCTATTATAACGCGTCCAACCGGCAACGGACACATAACGAATACATACGGAATTGACCGATGTTTGACGTGTTATACCCGGGTCAATACAATTATGGTCTAAGCGTGTCTGTCTTTTGGAGATTGTATGAAATTTAGGTAATTGCGTTAATAAAATTTCGATTATTTTATTTATTCAATAATGCCCAAAATATTCGTTACGTTACAATTTTAAACTAAAATGAATAATGCAAATCGGCGTTATATGACTAAACCCTGTCCTTTATAACTATCAATGGACTGCTTTAAAATATTTGCGCAAATGGTACAAATGTAAATGCTCAAACAACAGCTTAGAAAGGCGCATGATTTGTGTAGATATATGCATTTAATACACTTAATGTTGTATGCCTTTATTCAACAAAACAGATTTGAGGTTTAGTGTTTTTGTTATGAAATTGGCATAAGTTGACATCGAAATGAATTTGAACTTTAATTTTGATGAATTTGATTATCACTTTGTTTGAAATGTTTTTTATAGTAAATGAATTGTATAAACATTTGCTTACATAACATTTCCCATGAAAACCTTTCGTTGTTGAACATATGCAATGTCGTACGTTAATAACACCAGTCTTTTAAACGCAATCTAAATATCCATGGTAACCTACAGTACGACAACTGTCCACACAAACTGAAATTGAACTTCATTTACATCCCAACATGACTATATAATTATTAAAGACTATCTGGACGTAAAAAATGGATAAATACCTCTGAGGACGAGTCTACTTTATCCAGTCTATTCTAATTGACACTGTGTCATGGGCTGACCTTCTATAGACACATACTATGTAATGTGTACGCCTTTAAACACGGGGGCGTTGTATTCGTGTGTGTTGTTGATTTAAAGGGATCTTTTTACGTTCTGGTAAAGTGACAAAATTATTTAAAACAAATTCAGATTCGCAAATTTTCGATGTAGCTTTGATATTTGTGAACAGTAAAACTACACATCAACCATGCTTCAAATTATCCGTAATATGCATCTTTTGACGATTTAAAAACCCGAAAATCATGAAGCGTTGCAACGCAAAACGATTTAAAAATTTGAGAGTTGTGTTGCGGTCGTTAAGTTATTTGACACGACAAGGATTGCTTAAATAAAGCATACAATACAACAATCATAGTATGAACACGGCAAGTCGAGTGGTCTTAGCGATATTTTTACTCCAGGGGTAGGTGTTTCTAGCCCAGTTGGGGGTTACTTTTTTGTTTCTGTGATTGTATTCTTGCTTTTTGAATTTAGCTTTTTAGATTCAATATTTACATTTATCAATATAATGCATTTAATGGCAAACTTTAAAATCTGCCAAACTAATAAAATTAAAATAGTTAACGCTCAACTAGGCTTGAACCCATAAGTAAAAGTTTATCGCTTAGACCATACGGCCATCCATGCTCATTCAATAAGTGATGTAATTTATACTTTATATACGCAATCCTCGTAGCATCGCAAAATATAAAACCAACAAAACTCTCCAAATTATTGAATCTTTTCGCGTTGCAACGCTTTATAACTGCCAGGTTTTTAAATCATCAAAATATGCATATAATGGATTTTAGCGCATGGTAAATGTTCACAACTACTGTTTCCTCACAAATAAGATAACTAGAACAAAAATGTGCGAATCTGAAACATCTTTTTATTTACTTTTGTCAATTTACAAAAGCGTGAAAAATCCCACGAGAATGAAAACAATTAGCTGTTTTATATATGATTTTATAGCAGTGTTATACTTCAATTATATGTTCGATACTATAAAAGATACAAAGCTTGAGTTCGAACAATAAATGTTAAACCAAAACAACCACGAGGTAGAATATTGACACTGCAGAACATCCATGTAAATATCAAATTAGCAATTATATTTACATTGCTCATCACACACGGAGAATTGTTCATCAAACATGTAATTAAATCAATTCTGGATGCCAGCTGTGTGTTTAGTGTGGCGTTTGCGATAATAAAAAACATCAAAAGCCAACGTCTGGAAATAAAACATATGTAATTGACAGCTCAGTTGCCTGTTTTGGTATTATTAACTGTTATCTTTTGTGCGAAGCGTTAAATGGTCGTTCATAATAGTCATGAAATAGCATCATTACATACAGCGGGGAACTTATTTGACTGGACAATTCAACGCAAACTCACATAATAATATTTTGTTATCGGGCAATGGCATAATATGAGAAATTTACTTGAGAAAAATCCTTTTGAGATTGCTCCACGAGAGAATATGCTTTATACTTGGAACATCCAAGAGATGCAAAAAAAATTGTCTCCATTATTAACCGTACGGTGTATTGATTTATTTGACGATTGTTTGGTATTATGCAGTCAATGTGCCATCCCCGATACCAAGATTCTTGTTTTCTTAATGAATTGTCAATGTGTGTTGAGTAAGCTGCATGCTAAGAAATGCTTAATTCGTAGAATCATTGAAAAACTATAATATTATTTATATAATTTAATTTTCGTTAACAGCATTTTTCAAACGAATTATTTACTATTTAGGTACTTATATGCGGTTTAAATTAAGAATCAAACCCCAATCTGTTCACGAAGTGTATAAATCTCGGAAAGAAAACGGCATTGTGTAAGACGTTCTTAAAGAATAAATCGGCTGCGTTCGTTATTCGCTTTAAACGTTTATTTTTACGCATTTTAGTTATTAGATTTAGTTTTTATTTAATGCTTCTAGCCACCGAAACATACAGTTTAACAAAGGTCCACATTTGGAACGCGAAATAAATTAGTCATAATCAGTGTATGACGGTTTCTCTGAAATGATTATAACATGTTGATGTTTGATTCTTAAATATATGACAGTGCATTCAAGGGGGACAACACAGTGGAAACGAATCAAGGGAGGTAAATAAACTAGAACAAAATGTAGCCTGTTACTGAGAAAATTATAAGAAAGTAATTCATTTAGAACTGTTAATAATTCATACGTAGTCATCAAGTTTTATCAAGTTGTTATTATATGTGATCCTCAGTTATACTCGATGCAACTTTTGTTTTTATCGAAGGCTGGTGTGTCAATTTAATATGTGACATGTTCGTTAGTTATTCTTTCTTGACCTGTGGCAGTATGTAACATTTGTTTGGGTTTGTAAAAATGTCTAGTGATTTGTTTAAGTCCATACACATATTTCTCCGTGTAACATATGTTTTGGTTTGAACAATTCTTTACGGCATATGGTATCTATGTACAAACGTGCAAATAAAATATTTGTGTCAACTATGAAAATGGTCACATTTACAATTGTCTGAACAAAAACGCTGAAATAAAATAATTCTCGAAACATTCTTCCAAGAGTACGGCTTGTTCAGGTGACCTGAATCAAACTAAGTGTACGCCTTAGAATAATACTTTCAACATTTTCTGGTACATTGGTCATGAAAACTGCAAGATATGAAATTTTAATACATGTTAGTTAATACTAACGGCCACACTTTGTTTGTTACGAACAATTTTTCCAAGAACTATATGCTGTATAGTTCAACTTGTGCTGATAATTCATTTATATTAATATCCTGCTGATACAGCTGGGTTTCTGATATTGAATCGATGACACATTTGAACGTGTCGGGCTGTATTCTTTTACCACTAATACTGAGCGTAATACATTTCACGTCGTATTCATTAACGAAAACTTGACCCTTTTTGTAAACGCACTCATTTAATATAATCATTAAGTTCATATGATATTTTTAACGTTTTTGGACACAAAGCTACTTTCACGTAAATATTTTTCGATAAACTAGTCTTACTTGTATTCGGACATACGTGCTAACGTCTGATATTTCACTATTGATGTGAGATCTGTATTTCCTTCATGTCGTGTTTGCATATATTGTGCCTCCTTGTAGCTTTGAATTGTGCCTATATTGTATAGGCTGGTAAGCTGAAACATGGACACATATGTGAACAATATAAGCCGTGCTTTGTGAAAAAGGAGTTTAACGCAAGTGCATGAAGTGTCGTCCAAGATTAGCCTGTGAAGTCCACAGAAGCTAATCAGGGACGACACTTTCCGTTTAATAATAGTTTTCGTTTTAAGAAAGTATCTTCTTAGCAAAAATCAAGTTCAGGCGGAAAGTGTCGTCCCTGATAAGCCTGTAAACTGCATAGGCTAATATGGAACGACCTTTCACGCACATGTATTAAACCCCTTTTCACGTGAACTCCAGATTGTTCTCCAAAATGTGAGACTCGATCTGTTCAAGATAGTCTCTTCTTAGCAAAAATCTAGTTTAGGCAGAAAGTGTCGTCCCTGATTAGTCTGTGCGGACTGCACAGGATAACTCGGAACGACACTTTATGAACATGCATTAAATCCCCTTTTCACAGAGCACGGTCACATGTTTTGGCAAAAAACGATGATCTTGTTTGATATGCAAGTTTATCAAACATATCCAATTAAAATTACATGCCACAACCGCACCTAAATCGCTAATATGTGCATAACAAAAGCTAAGACGTTTATTAATGATTGAGCTACTCATTTCGCCTATGCGGTTTTGTTCTCCACCGTAAAGTCTTATCCAGACATTCCGCGCTTCCAAACAATTATAAAGCAGTGCCAGACATGAATACAATACTCCGATAACGTATCATTCCCCTGTTTAATAACCTGCTCATTCAATTAGCGGACTACCGGTAATAACGTATGGATATTGTTGATATGCCAGACGTATTTCTTGGATACCTTTGCAAATACTGTGGTTCTATACGAACTTTCAAACATAACGGCTTTGATTGAAACATTTCTGAGCTAGCCAGTGGAAGATGCTTTATTAAAAAATGCTCCATTTCGCATGCATCGATAATTTGTGTACATGTTCAAGTGTATAAAAAAAATTTATTCATGTCAAAGTGACTATCGAACTTACGATTTTTCTTGTGCAATATTTATCACGTTGTGTAATTGTAAAATGTCTTGAACAATAACTCGAAAAATAGCGAAATAACTATATATTAAAACATCAAAAATAGAAAACCAATTGTTTACATTTGAATTTGATTTTAATTAATTAAATAAATAAACCAGACACTGTTTTGTAAGAAAAATAAAGACAAACACTAATAAATACAATGTATCTCGACCAATATCCTTTAAAATTCGCATAACAAGTAAACAATATAGTTTCATCGATCTAAAATAGGACGCTATAAAATATATTGACTGATATAATGCAAATGTGAACGATCATTAGCAACGCCATGATGAGACTTCAGAAGACAGCCTCGTTTCACCGAAGGCTTAAGCGTTCTAGTTTGGTTGCTAGGGCGTTGCCAACCATTAAAAGAGTTCCGGAAAAGAAGTCCAAAATTCATCGCCAGAGTCCATTCGTTGTGGAGATACGAAACATAGTAACAAAGAAGCTAGCTGACATTGAGGTATCGTAATAAACATAATTGTAATTTCAAATGCATTATTAAATACCATTTTGTATGTAAATATACGCTCGAATTGGTGCATTTGTAAAGACACATACTGATCAAAGTAATCGCGTGTTCTGATAAAACATAATGCATAACTCCATCTCTCTCTCTCTCTCAGTACTTATTTGATACTAAGAACTATGAACATATTCATACAATAAATATCCTGACGCCCGTTGTAATCATGATCGTTGCGAGTGTGAAAGTTTTTCTTACTTTGTGCCAATAAAACACAGTTTATACATATAGAGCAATAAAACATGCCAACATGTGCTATTTCATTTTCGTTTTCATAAAGATTGTTTTGTGGTTTTGTACATACAGCTACGTGGTCAAATACAATCATGGGTAGTGTATACACGTTTAAATATAAGAACGGAAAATACCAATCTTGTATATTTCGTCAAGTATGAGCAGTTTTCTGTCCTACAACAGTGAATCAACATTAGTCTTGCGGCGCATATCGTATCTATTAACTGTGCAATAATTAGCATTATATAGCTTGTTCTATCAGTTAAATCGCTATAGCAATAGACCATATAGTTAGTTCCTCATATACTAAGGCCTATTAGCATAACTGGCGAATGTTTTCCTTTATCTACAAGATAGCGCAGATTCACAGAATAGTGAAAGTCACACTCATAATGATTTCACGACTCATTACGCACTTATGCTTATAGTATTTCTGGAAATGGGTTGGATGGATAGTTTATACCATCTTACCACTGCATCCAATCCAAACGCATAATTGTAAGATTATTTAAGAGCAATATGATTATTATCTCGTAAGTGATCATGCGTTATACTAGTCTTTCTATTTTCTTTTTATGGAAATTGGAAACCGTTAATTACACACTATTTTAAAATTTAAACATACATTGACTATTGGCGCCAAGATTTCGCTTAAAAAGTAGTACGCATTAACATATAGGTTACGTGAATAATGAATTTAGTTTGTTAACTTGCATACATTAAGGAGTTTTTAAATGCTACAATAGAATCATGGTGTTAAATAATAAATTTAAACTACGTCAGTTATACTGTTAAAATCACGTTTATTGTGCAAACAATTGGAACATTTATTATAATGCTAATATATAACTTTTACAAGGCTTCTCATATCAGACTGTGACAAAATGTATACATACATTTTAGACACCTATGTTTTAACATTCCAATTTAACTGCAAGAATGTCTCGTACGTAACAGAGTCAGTCGCATGAGTTCAATTATTTGCCACCAATCATGGTTTTGGCTTTTGTGCTACAAAGAGACAAGTTATGCCCACATGGGTCCGATAGTTTGTTTTCCATTATAGCCTCACGGCAGAAAATCAAATAAACGTTCCCAAACATTTTCCGCAAAATACGAACGTTAATAACCTTCGCATAAAACCTGCTGACTGCAAAAAATGGCATAATACATTATATGCGATACATTAAAATATATCTAGACAACTTGCACAATAAACGAACAATGAAAAACTTAATACTAATTCGATTCAACAATGGTAGCAAGAAGGAACAAACATATTATTGAAAAATTCAATATCCAAACCATTACAGCATGCGACATAACAACTAATTTTGATTACAATCTGTCCTGCAACACGTTAAAAAGCTCAGGCGTGCGTGCAGCGGCACCAGAAACGATAACTACGATTTATGTACATGTATAGAGTTCAGCTATTTTTGTGGTTATTTCAGCTGTACAAAACGACAGCTTACGTTATCATCAACGTAATCGACTTTCTCTTAAATACACAATCAGAGACCAGTGCTGGTGTATGTCAATTTGTTCCAAGAGCGGAATTACGCGATAACTACTTCTGAATTACAAAACTGTCTTGTCACATACATCACATCTTTAAAATAACTGTACAGGGATGGATCCAGATTTCCATGGAATTGTGGTGGGGGCGGCGGGATATTGAACGATTTGCTGGGGGTCCAGTGGGGGCGAAGACCCCCCCCCCGGAAGCTCCCCGATATTATTGATTTTGAAGGATTTGACAACCACTTCTCGAGCATGTCACGCCTTATGTAATGATGCCAACAAGTTCAAAGAACGGCAAAGTTCGACTTGAAAAACCGATCGACACAGAGTCTAATATTAAAACAATTAGCGATTGTCTGTGATTAGTGGGAAATGTTTGTGTACGAAAAAGAAGAAAAAATACGTTAAATAGGTGATACAGATCTAGTTAAGTGTGAAACATCAAATGAATTGACTTTACTTTGGCGATTGTAGGGGGGTGTACGCCGCGTCCGCCCCCTTGGATCCGCCTATGCTGTAGAAAGTCTGAAGAATATCAATCTGTCTTACCTTCGCTTTTATACATTCTCTCTGTGTTAATATTATAGCTGAAAGTGCATGTTGTTTACCCTGACGAGATGAGCAAAAGCGGTCGGCATATTTTTATATATTTATACTAAACCCATGCAAAGTGTTTTATTATATTGGAAAATAAATTACGTCAAATGTAAAGTTGCTAAGCGAGACATACATGTGTGTACACATAAATTAATTTGTATGACTGGATCAATATGAATTATATTATATTTAAAACTACTTTTGCAATATTTTAAAAGTAAAATATATTTAATTTATGTTGAACATTAAGTCAAAAAAAGGCATTGACCCATGCTTCATTTATTGTTTTCAAATTGTATACACGGCGGAATCCATTTATTGGTTTGTAAGAAACCAGTCAAATTTCGTTCACATGCGTATTTGAGTACATATTCACAGTGAAGAAGTGTATTTAAGTTAATTTGAAGCGAGTAAAAACAATATTTAAAAAAAACTTTAAATCAAATACAACGCCTCGTTTAATCATTTAAAAGATGTGGCACGTGAACAAAACCCAAAATTATACTTGAAATCTGTTTCCGATTTGTAATTATGCACTGTGCAGTCCGAAATTCAATCGTATACAAAAGATACCAACAATGTCTGAGAACCACACAGTATTGTGCAGATTCGTTCATACAACGCATACCGTTACCTCAATTTCTTTAAGACTACTGGTACAATGCTTAAACAATTAAATGCAAATATGTACCATCAAGACGAAATGAAGCAATGCACTCATTATTATATACAGCACAACAACACAGACAAACGAAACACTCATACATTAATACACTTCGGCTTACTTCCAATCATAAGAATCGGTTCAAAAAGCCCCACATTTGTTAAACGTAACATTTGAGAATAATCGACATAATTATAGCTTAATTAGCTAGGATGAAATTAATCAAATAATAAAATAAAAGCGTAAAATATATTTTATCAATAGCATCATTAGGTTTAGTTTGTAGAGCAATTCAGGAAACTAATTGTTGTGTTTGGTGCAAAAACCCGTATAACACTCATTTGCTGTTCATTGTATACAGCTATACATATAAATACATTTAGTCAATTAGAATGTGTTCCTGCTATATATTAGTTTATCCAACAATAGCATACACTTAATTTGAGAATATAAACGAACGTGATTGAGAGGCCAACGATTACAATGCAGAAATGCACACATCACAGCTATTGATTAAACAAACCACTGGCTACGCAAATGTGATATTAAAGTTAATTCGGGTCTTAATTGTGCTTCATTTTAAAGAGCATAGTGTACTCATTTTTGTGTTTAAAAAAAACATTATGGCTACTTCTTCACTAAATTATTAAGATCGCCCTGTAATAATACAAGATATTATTATCAACAATCATTATGTATATATTTGAGTAACATCGAAATAAATTATTGTGCAAGAAATATTCAACAAAAATTAATAGTAAATATATGTTAAGCATTTACTTTCCACATCCTGTTTTTCATAAAGATACGTTTACGACACAAATTGTGTGAACAGTTGGTAGGGATTTACTATTAGTTAATAGGTGTGTACATAATGGCTTTAACTGTTTGTATTGCGGGACAGAATACGAACTTTTCGCAGATTATGATATAAGGGAAATAGTCATTTTGTATTAAATGTATGTTAAATAGTATTTGCATGATTTGCCTCTGTTGAGTTCCTTCATTCTTTCAGCCTTAAGTTGCAGATAGGACGCTTGTAAAGGCGTGTACGGCGCGAGCACGTGTGTATTCGCATGTCCCCACATGCCTGAGCCCTTCCTAGAGCTTGACATACAAAATGCTCCTGTTGCGTGTTAGTGTACCGATTGAGTAAAACAATCTTCGCGGCTACATGTCTTTTATTTTCGTTTCCATGGCAACTTTGACAAATAACTCTTAAAGAGTGCTAATGGATTAAATCGGCTTTTCATTTAGTGGAAAGATTCGTTAATATTTGCACGAGAACATTTAACTAATTACTGAAAATGTCTGACGCGTAGAAATATATTAAGTTATACACCTATCGTATTTCCTATATAATCAGGGAATTGCACACATATGATTGCGAATAATTTATGAACATATAACGGGATTTAAATGTCGACTGTATCACATCGAAACACATGAGACAATGACATGTTTTGCTGCGAAATCACAGGTGCATTTAAATGTATACGCACATATTCCAATACACTATCAGATCAATCAAACTCTTACCTTGCTTGTCATTTTTATTGTTTAATGAATTGTGAAGGGAGGCGCGCGTTTGCCCAACACGTCTTTCGTTTAACGACGATGTTTGTGAACGACACCATACAGGACTGTCTAGAAAACATAGTATTGCCATCATGTAGACTGTTTGTGTTATTCCTGTGTTTATACATTTTGTTCGTTGTTAAATCTTATCACATTATTTAAGTTTTTGCACGAAATTAGTGACAAAAGTCCATCATACATGATGTTCTCACTTTGAATACATCCACACATATGTAAACCATACATGTACAAACGGGACAATTGAAAGTCGACCAATTGTTTTAGACTTTCAAATTTTAAAGTTTATTGATATACCCGAGTGGTATTTATTCTATTTAAATGATGTAAATTATGATTATAAATTGTTTATTTTCTTTACTCAATTATCTAGTTGCATTATTCACTTTTTTCCTCCTATATTGTTGTCCAGTCTAGCATGGCAACATAAGTTTTGCTGACCATTTAAATACTTAATGATCAGTCAATAGAATTACATACACAAAATAGAATCAGTGTTTTGCGTTTTATTCCATTGTTAAAAATTGCGTGTATTTAGTTCCTGTTGACAAGGCAAAGAATTGTTTTAAACGCATGATGTTCTCCGCTAGTCAATTATAACAGTACCTTTGGCTATCAATCAAAAGTGATTCTTTTCACATTCATGGTTAATGTTACCACTTCAAACTGGTTTAATCCACCGATTACTCCATTTAAAGTTTAGCACATGCTTTTATAGATGTATTGGCAGTCATCTTGAATTTTACTGTACCTGATGCCCGTTGCCAGGTTACGGTAAGATTAATTTAAAGGCTACGTAGCGTTCTTCATTGCTTTTAAAGGATTTTTTAGCAAAGTGTATTCAAATGTAAATGGAAGACCACGCTCATTCGAAGTGTTTATATTGTCGTATGTTATTGCTGTTAGTGAATTTTGTATTGTTTTAGTAAATCTTGCTTCGACCTTGCATTGTTTGGCATTACTTCTGAGCATCTGTTAAGGGCAAAGTGATTTCTGCGCCCGGCGCAACTTTGTTGTGACAGGCGTAATATGTCGTGTTTTAGGCGCAGGGCGCATTGTGTCACGAGCCCGGCACAGGGCGCAGTGTTCCATTCAGAGTAGTATAAATAGTTGATGTTCTCTTGCACAAAAATTCCATCCTTGAGGATCATCCTCTATACAACTTTTATCACATATTTTTAGTAAGTAAAAAATAGATCTTCTGTTTTCATAAACAAACTACAACTCTGAGTAAAAATAGTGAACACACATACATATTTGCATTAAGACATTATTTCTTGCTGGGAAAATCAAAGAATATATTTAATGAAAACCCGTTTATTTAGTAACTTGTCTCGACGCGCGGACTGGCTCTTAACATTATTTATGTTGAGTGCACTTGTTCAACATACTGTTTTACACGCAGTATGTCCTAAAAAAACAAACGTACTCTCTAAGAAATTAAATTCGTTCACTATTTCCAAACAGTCATAACCGAAATATAAATGAAATTATGATAATTACAATAAGTGTTTGTGTGCGGTGTTGCACGCAAGTCAATGCAGCATATCGTGACTATAATGCAAGCTGGAGTATTATGTTTTATCATTATGCTGTTTGAACTAAACATTTGATGAATCAATCACGCAGGGTATGTTAATGAAACACACCTCAAACAGTGTGTCTAGTATGATTTTATGGTTATGTATTCCTACAGTATACTTATATACACTTTCTGTAAGACATGTATTATTTAAATTGGCGATGTACTCGCGTATGAATTCCCTTTCTCAGATTAAAAAAAATCGCCACAAGTTAGTTTGAGAAATAGACATGTTCCCGACGATGAAATAAATATTTCAAGACTTGTGAACTGATTAAACATAGAGTTTGCATACTGTTTTGCTTCAGATAAGCATTACCGGAGAATGTGTGTTAAACATTATGATTTCAATTTTGCTTCTTTAAATACATATAACAGGGTTGCAGTTATCTGACCTCCGCAAGTCATTGTTTGTACGAAGACTTCTTTAAGCCTTTGTATTAAATTCATTTGAAAGCGTTTGTCGTTTATTGTTAAATGTCGTGAACATTTGTCTTAAGTTGTTTTTGTTTAACATCTGCCTATGCCTCCTTATGTTTTGTTTTCTGAAGGCTAACGGGCAGTTTTCACTGAAAACCCTGTTTTAGATCTATCTATCTACACCGCACATTACACAAAGGTTATAAACACTAAACATTGCAATACATGTTCTTAACATCAGCTGTCCAATACACAGCAAATGCCCATTCGTTCAATATTCCACCTGTATCCCTTTAGCAAGATGCCGATTTCCTGCAATCCCATTACAAGTATCTGCATATCAATGAATACAATGTGTCAATTATAACCACTTTAAAGATGACATAAAAGCCATTACGACTAAGGGCGTTAAACATATTGCATTGTCCACGCATTAAATGACTCGATAAATCTTCTTCGACCGCAGATCGAAAGGAATTATCGGTTGTTTGGCGCATGGCAAGATTCAAGAGTAGTGCTGCTCTAGTAAGATGCGAGATTTGCTAATACTGTTTCAAATCAGTTCCTAGTGCTGCACAGATGAAATAATTCGACTGAATGCTACATGACTTTTCGGTGTTCTTTTAATGTCGACGAATGTGGAATGACGATATTTTAAGTTTTTGTATGTATGTTGGTTTACTATCAATTGGATTAATGCTGGGATGTACGCATATTATGGATAATATGGACAAACATTAACAGCGCGTTAAAATACACCGTATGAAGTGTGCATATGAAGTTTGGCTTGCTATTGTTTGTTGTTGATTGTATGTTACTAAACTATGGCGGGATTCTCATTTAGATTGGTGTTGAAATGTCCCTTCTCGTTTTGATAAAATCGCTTTTTTAACAAATACAAATGATATGCATATTACTTATATAATGGAGATAAACATAGTTGCTGATTAACATTATGTGACGAGAATATTACATAATGATGAGGCTTCGAAAAACAGCGTCGTTTCACAGACGTATTAAACGGTCGAGTTTTGTATCTAAAGCATTGCCCACATTGGAAAAGGTGCCAGAGAGGAGAATTTCTTCACGCCGGCAAAACCCATGTGTTGTTGAAGTAAGAAACAAATACACAAAGGAACTGGTGGATATTGAGGTAACTAAATAACCGTTTAGGAGTATGGTCGAGACTTATATTGCCTAAGTGTCACATGTTTATGTACACAACTGATGAGTAATCTATTTTCCGTTATCGTTTATAATAAGTCCAAACATAAAAGGTAAATGATACAAAACGTGTATTTCATCATGTTATCAAATTCACAATCTGATCATAACGATGGTTAATATATAGAATTAATGAAGCTGTAGAAACATTGGCTGGGGAGACGTTTGGCCAGTCATTATCATACAGGTGTAAATGAACATTCCAAGCATGTATATTCTAATGCAATAGCTATAAATATAATTCCAATTGAATTGTATTTATATTTGTTACCTGCATCAAACGATACAAAACACGCGGGTTTTTACAAGTGTTTCTACATATTAATACATTTATTTTTGTAATCTCATATAGTACGTCGGGGATTTCATTCAAATTATATAAGTAAATATTTTAAGACTAAGGTCGATGCTTCCGTTGCATACAGGGCATATAATAAACAATCTACATTACAAATGTCAGCGTTTGTTAGGAACATACTTTGCAGAAAAGAAACACATATCATGTTGACGAACATGATCATAATAATGAGCTGTGTATGAAATATATTAGTATTAAGTAATATAAATTAACCAATAATAACTACTTGTGCCTTTCTGAGCTATGTACAATGCATTCTGTATTATATCATTTTTTAAATATGTTAGAGTTAGTAGATGATGCGTTTTTGAATTTTTACATTACTCATGCATTTGTTCCTTCATTCAACATAGCTTTGCCTAATCGTTTAGTTACTATTATTGATATATGATTGTGCTGCAGAAGTATAGGGGAATATGGGGACATACAGTCTTGAATTTCCCTTACATCCCTACTTTGCCTATATAGTAAAAAAACAAAACTCTGTTCCTTTGTACTAGCCATTGGGACTCGCATACCGGCTGAATGTTGGGACTCGCATACCGGCTGAATTCGCATACCGGCTGAGTACTAGCCGTTGGGACTCGCATACCGGCTGAATTCGCATACCGGCTGAGTACTAGCCGTTGAGACTCGCATACCGACTGAAGCATACCGGCTGGCGGCTGTCCATTTATTATTATACTTAACATATTTTTCATCATCAAACCTTCAAACACACATCACATAGAAATCTAATACAATCTTTCTAACAATCATCATACAGTGACATTTTTTTGTAAAATTAGCCCAATACATATATCAATTATTCAATTCAATATATAATTTTCATAATATGAAATATTAACACATTACTATAAAAATAACATGTATACCGTGCGTGTTCCCAAAGCTGAATGACAAACCTTCCAGAGCGCCTCTGGCGGCAATTTCATTCTGAAGGGAAAGTAATTTTCGATTTATTCAATAAATGTTTAACATCGAAAATTATATTTCACTTGTATTGAGTCGTAAAAATACGAAACAAAATATTAATATCATCAATGTTGATATTGGTTATAGAGGGGTACTCTTTTAAATGCTTGTTAACATTTTAAAATTTCTGTTTCAACAACGCGCGATCTTTTGATTTTTAAGACAAAATTAGCCAATTCTCAAAGTCTGATTTTGATTAAGGCCAACCCAATACGTTGTTTGTTTCGACAAACATGTCCAACAAACGGGGTAGTAATGTCAACATAACTTAACTTAACTTAATTTATTTGCTGGCTGTTTTCTGTGTGTCTTTACTGTTTGTTGGTCTATCTTTATATCGGTCTGTATGTTAGAGCGTTCGTCCGTCAATCTTTCCGTTCTTCCGTCCGTCCATCCGTCCATCCGTCCATCTGTCCGTCTGATTGTGTTTTTTAAGAGTATTCTCGCATCAGTTTATTATATATACCAAGCTGATAATAATTAAAAATGATTTAGACATGTACACGTACGTATAAAAATAAGTACTATACAGAAGATACAGCGCATTTGGGATTAACCTTTGTAATTAGCTAGAAGTTGTGTGTAAGCCACAAATCTAGTATCATTGTCTATTTAGTGATTATCGATTATTATTTATGGTATTGTGAAAGTCCGGTGTAAGATATTTAAATTGAAGTTCACTTTACAGTAAGAAATCGTGTTTTAGAGTGGTATAAGGTTAACGACTGCTACTGATGAATTGTCTTTACGAGCTACTTAATTTCTAGTTTGTTAAGATTTGAAATTGCAGTTTGTGTTCATATATATATTTATTTTATTTGCTTTTGAATGTGAATGTTTGTTGTGTTTGATTTCATTTCAGCGTACACGTTCTGTTGTTAAAAACTAAAAAATGCAATTTCGTACTAAAGTTGCCGTTTATGTGTATTCAAAAACAAATGTACCTTTGAAAACATGTAACGTTAAAATACAAACACTATTGACGTACGCGAATCTCGTTTAAGACGTTTTTGATCGTTATAACACTTAGCTTACTCGTGTTTCAATCCCTACTTTCCTCAGTATTACAAAGCCATCCACTTTTTACGTTCTATATCTTTTCATGATTGAGACAAACGTGAATTCCTTTCCGTTACTAAATATAAACTGTTTAAGCTTAATTGGGCAAAATACAATCCGAAGCGCGGGTCTGGTTTTGTCCACGGTCGACGACTTTTACCATATTGGTGCGGGGCTATTAAGTGCTATTGAATTAATCGGTAAAATTCACGTATGGTGTATCGAACACGCATACAAATCAAAAACTTTATTTATTTATCGATAAAAGGGTTTACATACCAGTCTTAATTACAATTTTCAAAAACACTGACATACAATACAGTTCATAGTGTATTTTTCTGAATTATGTCTCTGCACGGCTAACGGAATTATAATTCCAACTCCATTCAGAGTAAAGTCATTTAGCCTTTGATTTCAAAGATGCATGCACACGAATGTTTCTGTCCGAATGTGTCGTATTCAGTGAAGCGAAATAAATCGGTCATTGAGTCCATCCCAAACGTAGTTTTACTCATTGAAGTTAGAGTAGTTTTCTTAAATAAGAAGATATGCCCCTTTATATGCATTTAACTACATGTTACTGTGGTGGTTCTATGACTGTTAACTAGTTTGAGGGCATGCATCCCCCATTCTTATTTATAAAGAGTTTCATTTGAAAAGGCATATTCACAGGGTGTCCGATCTGTTGAAAGAGATCAGCGGTTTCGTCAAACATGTGTCTGGTTTAATGCAAATCTGTTTTAATAGGGTTGCAAATTCCAATCGTAAACACTTCTATTTGGAAACGTGTCATTTATTTGTGTTGCCATGACGACGCGACACATTGCTATCGTAGAGGTTCTTGCTTTTGTTACCGATATGACTAGGGTATAACCCTGATTGTTATCTGCTGCTTTATTACATTTTCATACAAGAAATAGGTATTGAAAGTAGGTATTGAAACTGATACACATGTCGCCAAATCCATTTATAGTCGTGTATGCCAAACAATTGTCGAATATATGGTGTCACACTCGTTTTGTTAACGTTCATAAATAAAACAATAAACACATTTGTTTATATTAATATTAAAATTATTGTTTTATTTAATATTTACAATTTGCACACAAAACTTTTCTATGTTTCTCACTTAATGTTTGTGCATGTTTGGTCAGCTTATTAACTAAAATAGTAGAAAGTTAAAAAGTTAAATGTATCATTTTATTGTATAAGTAGTGTGTCTCGTACAGTGTATTTAACAGTTCGGTGATTTCTTTTATATAAGCAATGACTTGGAATAGGACCTGAGCAGTATAGAGCTGACTTTGTTGTAGACACTAAGATGCTCGTTAAATGATCATTAAACCATCATAAGCATGTCTTAAATTGTTATTGATTGAAAATGAGTTCCGCGCTAGGAAAACGGGACTCATTGCACGTTCGTTAAGTGTCGTCGTCGATTATCACGGTTTGTCATCTTCCGGCTTTGAATTGTATGCCGCTAAGTCGAGAATTCCTTCAACATAAACATACCATACGCGCGGAAAGTGTCTACCCTTATAAGCATGGATGGACTTCACAGGCTTATATGTGCACACTTGCTTCAGCCGAGTTTTCTCATAGCGAAGCTCATATAGATTCATTTTAATAAGTGCATACGTTTTCCACATAAAGTGCAATATGTGAATAAAAATTCCAGTATGAGACATTTCGCAAACAATCGTCTGGATTTGAGATTTTATATCGTAGTTTGTTTAAAATTGACATCATAAATTCCTTCTGAGCAACATGTCTTCTGTTTTTGTGTCCATGGAAACGCGACGATATGCCCACTTGATGGTTGTTAATGGATTTGTTTTTATTGCCGGGGCGATTGGGAAAGACCCTCGGAGGAAAATGGACATTTGTCTGATAGGTGTTACATTATTCGTTTATTCTACGCTCTAATGAGATTCTTGCTACATAAATGTTCAGAGAACGATGACAGTGTTTTATTGTCATTCAAGAATTTGGATATCTTAAAGGTACCGTCAACCACGAATGCAAAACAAGAAAAGTTCTAAAAGACCGGGTTTTTTTTACAATTATTAGTTTATATTTGTTAAAATATCACGACTGGTATATTACATTACTTTAAAAAAGTTTACATTTTCAGTATATTCGGTAATAAAATTTCGCGATGAGAAATCGAAAGAACATCGCGAAAATAGGTGACTTAACGATATGAAAACTACAAATAACGCAAGTAGATTGATCATTTTATATATAAAATATATACAATTCACTACGCTTGCAATATTTGCATTCCTGGGTTTACCACGTGACGATGATGATCAATCTACTGACGTTAACTGGTAGTTACCTGGTACCGGTACCCAGTAAAATTAATTACCGAATATACTGAAAATATGAGAACTTAACAACTTTGTTCAATTGAAATTAATATCCAGTGTTACTGTTGATGCATTGATGAGTCGTTTGAGAGATTTTCTCTGTTGTTCTCATGTTCAAACACAAAATTAATAAATATATACGTGATTGTTTATTTATTTGTAAACTCTTATAATTTGTTAAATGATAATAATAACATGTCTGATGTGAAATTACGTTTTTGTCTCGTCTAGTTGATCAAAGGTTTTAGTGATACAACTTTTAAGTAATGTTATATTTAATTTTGCGTATTTGTTTATATCTAGAGCCAATATACCAATAAGCATACACTTAAATAATTGATATTTTAGCATATCTTATTATAATTTACTATAACACCATGCCAGCAGGTATGATTTTTAAAATGAAACAAATGCTCGCGTTGATTTTATTTACATAACGTGTTCGCATTGATTTAGTTTTGATAAACCGTTTTTGAATATGTCAAACGAAAATCAATTCAATTTTTATCTAAGTAATAATTTGTGTATTCAATCGAGGAGGACGGCATTGTCAATGAGAATGGGATACACAATAAATATATGCGCGATTATCTATAACAAGTTCATTCACTTTAACTTCAATCGTCATATGGAATCGGGCATTTAAGATGTAGCGATAAAATAAAAGACAAATGTTTTTTAACCTCAATAAACAATAGGTAGCACATATATAAATCTAATACAATGGTAAATATACGGATTGAACTCATGTGTTGTTTATGTATACAGAAATGTATCATTTTGTTAGACTTATTAAACCTAAATTGAATCGTCACCTGTTGATTCCAATGTCCCAATATCTGTATATGTCAGATTCCATTCAATGGTTTGATTTAAATAATGCTCATATCGCGGGTTTGTGGACTGATTCTGTAAACACCATTCTTCGCGGCTACATGTATTTTGTTTTTGATACCATGGAAAAAAATTGGTTAAATATACTAATGGCTTTTCCATTTAGGATAATATTTGGGACAGTTTTCTTTTAATTGGGAAATTCGTTAATATTCTTTTTTTGCATTTTTACATAACCAGTAGGACACGATTTACATCAATAAACTATTTCAATAGAGTGCAATGATGCACCACGTTTAAAACAATGCTAATTTTAACTGTAAAAACGATGAAAATCGTGGTAGTCGTATTGGAGCCAATACACGCCAAGCAATATCTTGTAAAACATGAAAGTTGAAGACAAACCTAATACAAAATACAATAAGATCCATGATCTTGTGTGATCGGACACCTGAACATTGGAAGTATTTGTTTTTTACCTTGTCGTTTAGTCCACATGATGAATATTGACGGTATTTTGGCCCAAGCATATACTTTTTAAATACTGTTTAATAACATATTCTCGTGTGTGGCTGCACTACTTACAATCAAACGCCCTTTTTCATTGCATACTTTGATTGTTTGATATTTTTTGCAAAAGAGTGCACAGCAAAGACAGTGACTTTATACGTTGGCTGTCCCTCCGCGATCTACAAATAAAAAAATAAAAGTACAAATTTAATTGATAATGTTTTACACGATATCAAGAACAACACAGATACATTCATTTATTGAGTAAAGAATGCATGCACAATTTTTAATTAAGTATACACGGAATATTCGTTCACTTTCGATCATTTGTGACAGCGGTTATTGTTTGCGAGTGACCTTGCACGAAATGCAAGGCGAAATATTGTGGACTATCATTCAAGCTGCGGTATTGATGTTGCATTATTTTGCTGCTTTTATCACAATTGTGTGTATGAACCAAACACGCACACGTCGAAAATGAAGAATTCCGGTCTCTTAAATCAACATACCGAAAACTATGCATCTTTTATTATTGGATGGTTGTATGCACGTAGTATTATTCAATACACGTGTTTGTGAGACAGAGCTACAGGTTACTTGAAGAGATGTTCATGTTCTGCAACGTTAAAATAAATTTAACGAACCTGAGTTAACCGAGCGTTTGCTTAGGGTTACCAACAAGACAATCTGTGTTAAATTGCACGAGGGTAACTTCGACTCTAATGATACATTTAGAGGTAGTAAGTGTTTTATGTCCTCCGTAAATCTTCGTTTTAACGTTACTGTTTAAAGCATGTGCAATTAATTCACGTGTATTTGACGTTTATTTAAGAGAATTTCTGAACATTTGTCTTATGTTGTTTTTGTTGAACTATTGTGTATGCATCTTCTTTTTTTCTTAACAAGATGACGATTTCCTGCAATGCCATTACAAGTATATGCATATCAACGAATCTAATGTGTCAACTTAAATCACTTTAAAGATGACATAGGAGCAATAACGACTAAGAGTGTTGAACATATTGCATTTTCCAAGCATTAATAACCAGTCTCTTCGACAGCAGCTGAAAAGAAAGTATAGGTTATTTTGCGCATGAAGAGATTCAAAACAATCAGTTCTGCTGCTTTGATTTAAAGAGGAAATAATGCTACTGAATGCTACATGATGTCGGGATGTTTGTTTAATGTCAATGTGTGTGGACTGCCTATTATTTAAGTTTTCTTTATCGTATGTTGGTTCACTATCAATTGGATAAATGCTGAGGTATACAGGTCTTATGGATAATATGAAAACATTTCTTATAATAGACTGCGTTAAGATAAAGTTTATGAAGTGTGCTGATTAAGTTTGGCTTATTTTGATGTCGTAACGGTTGATGGTTTGTGACTGAAATATGATGGGTTACGCACTTTTCAATAGAGTGCAATGATGCACCACGTTTAAAACAATGCTAATTTTAACTGTAAAAACGATGAAAATCGTGGTAGTCGTATTGGAGCCAATACACGCCAAGCAATATCTTGTAAAACATGAAAGTTGAAGACAAACCTAATACAAAATACAATAAGATCCATGATCTTGTGTGATCGGACACCTGAACATTGGAAGTATTTGTTTTTTACCTTGTCGTTTAGTCCACATGATGAATATTGACGGTATTTTGGCCCAAGCATATACTTTTTAAATACTGTTTAATAACATATTCTCGTGTGTGGCTGCACTACTTACAATCAAACGCCCTTTTTCATTGCATACTTTGATTGTTTGATATTTTTTGCAAAAGAGTGCACAGCAAAGACAGTGACTTTATACGTTGGCTGTCCCTCCGCGATCTACAAATAAAAAAATAAAAGTACAAATTTAATTGATAATGTTTTACACGATATCAAGAACAACACAGATACATTCATTTATTGAGTAAAGAATGCATGCACAATTTTTAATTAAGTATACACGGAATATTCGTTCACTTTCGATCATTTGTGACAGCGGTTATTGTTTGCGAGTGACCTTGCACGAAATGCAAGGCGAAATATTGTGGACTATCATTCAAGCTGCGGTATTGATGTTGCATTATTTTGCTGCTTTTATCACAATTGTGTGTATGAACCAAACACGCACACGTCGAAAATGAAGAATTCCGGTCTCTTAAATCAACATACCGAAAACTATGCATCTTTTATTATTGGATGGTTGTATGCACGTAGTATTATTCAATACACGTGTTTGTGAGACAGAGCTACAGGTTACTTGAAGAGATGTTCATGTTCTGCAACGTTAAAATAAATTTAACGAACCTGAGTTAACCGAGCGTTTGCTTAGGGTTACCAACAAGACAATCTGTGTTAAATTGCACGAGGGTAACTTCGACTCTAATGATACATTTAGAGGTAGTAAGTGTTTTATGTCCTCCGTAAATCTTCGTTTTAACGTTACTGTTTAAAGCATGTGCAATTAATTCACGTGTATTTGACGTTTATTTAAGAGAATTTCTGAACATTTGTCTTATGTTGTTTTTGTTGAACTATTGTGTATGCATCTTCTTTTTTTCTTAACAAGATGACGATTTCCTGCAATGCCATTACAAGTATATGCATATCAACGAATCTAATGTGTCAACTTAAATCACTTTAAAGATGACATAGGAGCAATAACGACTAAGAGTGTTGAACATATTGCATTTTCCAAGCATTAATAACCAGTCTCTTCGACAGCAGCTGAAAAGAAAGTATAGGTTATTTTGCGCATGAAGAGATTCAAAACAATCAGTTCTGCTGCTTTGATTTAAAGAGGAAATAATGCTACTGAATGCTACATGATGTCGGGATGTTTGTTTAATGTCAATGTGTGTGGACTGCCTATTATTTAAGTTTTCTTTATCGTATGTTGGTTCACTATCAATTGGATAAATGCTGAGGTATACAGGTCTTATGGATAATATGAAAACATTTCTTATAATAGACTGCGTAAAGATAAAGTTTATGAAGTGTGCTGATTAAGTTTGGCTTGTTTTGATGTCGTAACGGTTGATGGTTTGTGACTGAAATATGATGGGTTACGCACTTTTCATAACAAATAACAATGGTATGCATATAACTAATACAATGGAGATAAACATAGTTGCTGATTAAACTTTTGTGATGTGAATATTATATAATGATGAGGCTTCGAAAAACAGCGTCGTTTCACAGACGTATTAAACGGTCGAGTTTTGTGTCTAAAGCATTTCCCGTATTTGAAAAGGTGCCAGAGAGGAGAATTTCTTCACGCCGGCAAAACCCATGTGTTGTTGAAGTAAGAAACAAATACACAAAGGAACTAGTGGATCTTGAGGTAATTCATTAACCGTTTAGGCATTTGGTCGAGACTTATATTGCAAAAGTGTCACATATTTATGTAAAACAGATGGGTAATTGATTAACCGTTACATGTATCGTTTATTACAAGTCCAAATATAACAGGTAAATGACACAAAACGTGTTAACTATCTTATCGAGGGTTAAAATATAGAATAAATGAATCTTCAATAACATTGTCAGGGGAGATGCTTGACCACTTATTATCCTACAGGTCTAAATAATAATTCCAAGCATTTATATTCTAATGAAATAGCAATAAATATAATTCAAATTGAATTTAATGTATATGTGTTACCTGCATTAAATTAAACAAAAACGCGGGTTTAACATTTTGCCTACATATTGTTATATTCCTGTATGTAATTTCATATAAAATGTCAAGAATTTCATTCACAATATATATATATATATATATATATATATATATATATATATATATATATATATATATATATATATATAGTATTCTAAGACAATAAGAGATGCTTCCGTTTCATGCAGGGCATATATCAAGCAATACACATTACAAATTACAGCGTTTGTTAGAAACATATTTTTCAGAAAAGTAAGACGCATCATGTTGATGAACATGTTTATAAAAATGAGTTATGTATGCAGTATATTAATAAGTTATATAAATTGTACAATGATAACTAGTTTTTCCTTTTTTAAGTCGTGTACAATGATGCGTCAAATATTGATCAATTTACTCTACAGTGACTTTTTAGTATTTATTAACACATTATTTTGTATTTCATCATTATGTTAATATGTTGGAGTAAGAATATAATGCATTTGTAAATTGTAAGATTCTCATGTCTTATTCCTTTATAAAACGTAGCTTGACATACCATTACCATTAATATTTTTGATATATAATTGTGCTGCAGCAATATGGAGAAATATTTGAACGTACAGCATTGAATAGTTTTTGCATTGTATCATTATCAATGTTAATATTGATTAAAAAGAGTTACTTAAAAAACATACATGCTAACATTTTAAAGGCTCTGTTTAAACGAGACCAGAATCAGACATTGCTAAAAGTCTGACTTTGAGTAAGTCAAACCCAATACGTGTACATGTTTTCACAAAAATCTTCAACAAATGGGGTAGTTAGGTCAACATAATTAAACTACGTCGACTTTTTTGTTAACGATGCAGAGGTGGTAAAATTAATAAGAATGCAAATTTAAAGAAATTTTGCAAAAATCTTCTCTGTCTGACTGCAGTGTGTCTGTGTTTGAATATTTTTTGTCTGTCTGTCTTTGATGTATGTCGGTTTGTCTGTATGTAGTTCTGTATGTTTAAACGTCCGTCCATCAATGCATCCGTTCGTTCGTCCATCCATCCGTTTATCCGCATGACTATGTTTATTTTTTGAAGAATATCCCCTAATCAACTTATATACCATGATTATTATTAAAAAAAAAAACCAAATGTTTTAGATATGTGCATGAGCTTTAAAAAGTACTATACAGGAGATACAGTGTATGTGAGATTGACTTCTGTTATTTTCCATTAATTGATTTTTAATCCAGAACTGAATATAGTTTTTCTATTAAGTGGTTATCGAAAATTATTTAGGGTATTGTGAAAGATTGGTGGCAGTTTTTAAAATTAATGTTCACTGTAACTTGAGCAAATGCGTTTAAGTGTTTTATTAACTTAAAGGGGACTTTTCACAGATTTGTGCATACATTGAAGTATGTCATTTAATGTTTTATAAATGTTAACATTGGGTCTAAAAATCTCCAGGAAAAAGGTAAGAATACAATTAAAGAATTAAAAAGTAACCCTCAGCGGGGACTCGAACCACTGACCCCTGGAGCAAAAGTCTACCGCTCTATCCACTAGACAATCCGCTCTACACTTAACCAATGTATTTTTTACTGTATATATAAAAGTGTGTATGAAACTTATAAGCCCATACTGGCGTTAAAAAGGCCTAATAATATAGGAAACTTCATTACACGTGGTCAATTTACGAAGAGTTTGAACAGTTCACGTGCGTCAAGTGCCTGTTGAAGAACACGTTGCTCCCATTGTAAATCCATACACGTTTGAAAAAACTTTAAAAGTACAGTAACAGGCGAGCAATTTAATTTACAGAAGAATATGAATTGTGCATCTAAAGATGTAATATACCTCATTACATGTAAACAGTGTAAGAAGCAGTACGTGCGACAAACCATGCAACCGGTGTCAAAAAGAATGAACAGTCATCGATTTGACATAAGAAACTTTTCTAACCCTGAATTTTCAACTTTGGTCGCATCACATTTTAATGAAGCTCACCACAGCGCAAATGACTGTTCCTTTATGCCAATTGATGTTGTTAGTAACAACATTAATCGTCTGTGTAAAGAAACTTACTGGGTACATAGACTTAAAACAGTACACCCTAATGGTATGAATAACAAAGTTCTTTTTAACATAAAAGACTAGCTCTTCAATTTAATTAAGCTTACTTTTGTTTTTTCCTATTAGTATTTTTATAATTTTATAGGAAATTGTGTATTATTGAATCCGAAAGTAAAGCTTAATTTAATTAACGTTCGTTTTATTGACGTACATTTTCCCGCATTTTACTGTACGTTAAGTCAATGACGTAACATCCGCTTTCTGTTATTATGTGTATTATCCTGATGAAGGCGTAAGCCGAAACGTTGATAAAAAAGGACAGAAAAATATGCGTTTTTGTTGGATTTATCATACTCACTGTATATATACAATCCTTGTAGTATCAAACAATACAACGACAACGACATAATTCTCCAAATTATTCAATCGTTTGGCGTTGCAACGCTTTATAATTTTTTAGGTTTTTAAATTGTCAAAAGATGCACATAATTGGTATGTTAGGGCATGGTTTATTTTCCGTATTACTGTTTCCTCACAAATATCATAAGTTCAAGGAAAATTTGCGAATCTAAAACAATTTTTTTTCAATTGTGTAAATTTACCAAAGCGTGAAAAGGCCCCTTTTACCACTTCTTCTGTTGAAGTATTTATTGTTTTTACGAGATATTTAATTTCAGATTGCTTAAGGTTTGAAATTGTAGTTTTTTAATATATATGTCTTCATTACTTTGAAAGTGCATGTTTGTTGTGTTTGATTTTACTTTCGACGTAAACGTTTTGTATCAAAACATTACAATGTAACTTGGTACACCATTTGCCGTTCGTGTGAATTAGAAAACAAACAAACCTTAGAAAACAAAACATGTTACGTGGAAATACAAACAGTTTTGACGTTCGCGATTTTTTTATCGATTTTTGATCTATGTAACACTTGGCTCACTTTTGTTTGCATCCATAATTTTCTCAGCATGACACAGACATCCAGTATCTACGTGCTATATCTTTTTGTGATTGTGTCAAATGTGAATTCCGTTCCGTTAATACATCTAAACTGAATGAGCTAAATTGGGTCAATTACAATCCGGAGCGCGGGTCTGGTTTTGTCCACGGTAAATGGATTTTACCACCTTGGTGCGGGACTTGTAACTTAAGCGGGAAAATGCACTAATGGTTTATCGAACCCGCATACCAAATTAGAAACATTATTTATGTATCAATAAAAAGGGTTTAAATAGCAATCTTATATACAATATCCAAAAACAATTGCATGCAGTGCATAGTGCATTTTTCTTAATAATGACTCTGTACGACAAACGGATTTATAATCCAACTCACAATAATTTAGCGTTTGATTGTAAAGATAAATTCACACGAATGAATTTTGGCATAACTTGTCGTATTCAGTGAAGCGAAATAAATATGTACTTGAGCCCATCCCAAACGTAGTTGTATCCTTTTCCTCACTGAAGTAAAAGTGGTTTTCTTAAATAAGAACGCATGCTCCTCTTAATGAATTTAACTACATTTTCTTATGTTGGACCTATGACTTTTAACCAGCTTAAGGGCACGCAAACCTCTCACACTTATTTATAAAGAGTTTTATTTGAAAAGGCATATTCACAGGCTGTCTTATCTGTTGATTCCGTGCATGAGATCAGCGGTTTCGTCAAACATGTGTCTGGTTTTGCAAATCTCTTGTAATAGGGTTGCAAATTTCAATCGTAAACAATTCTTGTTGGACACGTGTCTGTCATTTGCGTTGTTATGACGATCCCACAAATTTCTATGTTTGATGTATTTGCTTTTGTTACCGATGTGACTAGGGTATAACTCCCTGCTGTTATCTGCTGCTTTATTACATTTGCATACAATAAATCGGTATTGTAAGTATAAGTAAAAATGGACACTGATGTAAACGTTGCCAAATCAATGTATAGTCGTGTATGCCAAACAACTGTCGATCGTACGGTGTCTAATTAGTTATTATGACGAACGTTAATTTAGCAATATACACGACGTTTGTTTTTGTTTCATATTTAAATTATTTTACGTTTTATATCGTTCATTTGCACGCATCATTATTATTGTGTGTATCACTAAATGTCTGTTCTTGTTTGTTCAGCTGATTGACAAAAATAGTAAAGACTTAAAACGTTAAATGCATCATTTTATTGAATAAGGTGTATGTCTCTTAAAGTATATTTAACATTTGAGTAATAGAAACACGTTTGATTACATTTGTTACAAGCTTTAGTATGTAAGTTTATGATGAAAGTATTTGTTGTTTGTTGTTAAAACGGTTTTTTCCGTCATCGTGTTTCTTCTTGTTATCCCAGTTGTATATGTGTTAAAAGCAATCAATCCCTTGCACTATTTTTCAACGATTTGGTGTGTTACACTTACATCAACCTTGGATGTCCACTTGTATAAAGATCTTCTGTTTACTCATTTAATTCAACAACCTTGCTGCAGTATTTCTTCATAAGAATGCTGAAAAATCTGGTTTGTAAAAACGTTATTTGCGTTCCCACAACAAAGTGACAACTAAGTATTGATTGATGTTCATGGCTTTGTTACTGTGTCCTGTGTGACTTTGGAGGTCTCTTTTTAATGGATTATTTTTCAAGACTTTCGAGTTGAAATGAATCGGCTTTTTATCCAGCCAATAGCGTTACCGGAATTGCGATAGAAACACTAATTCGTAGGTTCAAAAAACTGAATGAACAGTTTCGTTCAACAACGGTAGTTTAATTGAAATTATGTTAACAATCTGTGTCCATTTATACATATTTTGTATTAATATATAAATGAACAAATAAAAAGTATGTTGATGCAATGCAAATTATTAAGTATGCAAAAGTTACTAAGGTTATCGTTATTTTGCCCTCGCAACTGCACACATAAATTCAGAAAATAGTATTGTATATACAAGCACTGAATCGGAATAGGACCTGAGCCGTATAGAGCTGACTTTGTTCTAAGAAAATAGCATGCTCTTTTAAGGATAACAAAAATCAACACGTGCATCACTTGAATTGCTATTAATTAAAACTTGAGCCTCGCTCTATGAACACTTGACTTAATACACGTGCATTAAGTGTCGTTCAATATTATTACGGTAGTAAGCTGTCAGCATTAAATGCATTTTCGCTTAGACAATACTTAACATACACGCGCAAAGTGAACCTTATAAGCCAGTGAAAACTTTACAGGCTAATCGGGGACGCACATACTTCAGCCGAGTTTGTTAGTTAAACTAATTTAGACTCCCTTCTAATACTTACAAATCGTTACAGAGAAAATGCAGTCGGTTTATTGAAAAGTCTAGTATGAGATATTTCACCTTCACCCGTCTGGATTTAATTAATAATATCGTCATTTGGTTACACATTGACATCATAAAGCTGTCTCCAGAACAACATGTCTATTGTTTGCGTGTCCAAGGAAATGCGATATTATGCTCTACCAGTGGTTGTTAATGGATGCCCTTGTATTGTCTGGGTGACCGGGAAAGACCCCCGGAGGCTAATGTACTTTTTATCTGATATTTGTAACATTATTCAATTTACTGTACTTTATGATGAGGACCTTGCTACATCAATGTTTGGTGAACGATGGCATATAAAGTTAAACTAATGCAACACACATTCTGTGTTGTTGTATGAATGCCAAATCTGACATTTTCATTATCATTATCAAGTATTATCATTGTATTTGACAATGATTCATTTGGACATGTGGATGTTAATGCAGGCGTCTACGACCCCTAGCAAGCATTGGGTGCTTTAACACATAGGCAGACATACCAAGAGACGCACATGCATTAACGCGCAGACAAACCAATAGACGGATGTGAACACACAGACAAACATATAGACGGACATGCATGCCCTTTAACTGGATTCGTTTTTTTTTTACATCTCAATATAATTTCTAGAGCATACACACATTTTAACATTACACTGATTGGATGGGAACAGAGAATGCTTTCTGGGATGTAATGTAAAAAAAGCTCACGTTTAACGTATGTAGCGACATTATGCCTTAACGTATATAGCACCATTCTGGGTTTTAATTTGCATCTGTTTGTCTACGAAATTGCTGAGCTAGGGTTCATTACATGCACTTACTGCATCACATAAGTATACATATTTCGCTAATGTATTATGACTCTCTTCGCGGCAATATCACTAAACATTTAAGAGAAATAACGCATACGTTCCTGAATGATTTGGATTAACACTCGCTAGCGTAGTATTCAGTGAGGCAAAATTCTTTCTGCATTTTAATCCCAACAGTTGGATATTAAACTTTTGTTCTAATTTGAGGAAAACGTAAATACACATGTGATTTAATTTATACATTAATTCCTTAAAGCAACTTATAAATAAATGCGAAGTACCACAATTGACTAGTTTGCTTATTTATGTTATTTATATTTATATAAAAACCTATATCAACTAGAGATTTAAATTTAATAGGTGTGCAGCTACATGTGTCTTAGAATGATGTGCCTCTCGCGTCTTTTAGAAGGGAATAACGCCCCATTTCACTTAGCTATTAAATTTATGTTATCTGTATAACAATACACATAGAGATACTTGCTGGCAAAAGATAAAAGACACTTGCTGACGCTCTGAAAGCTGAACAATTAAACTATAACCATGGCAACGTAAAATAGATAAATACACTTGAGTTGTCTCCCTTAGTCCATTTAAATTTATTTCCAGTGTTTAATCATTTACTAGTTCACGATACATTTACAGCAGAATCATTAAATGTATATATATATATATATATATATATATATATATATATATATATATATATATATATATATATATATATATATATATATATATATATATATATATACAATAACGCTGTATTTATTTATGCCGAAGCTTTCGACCTCACGATCTTCATCAGCGGCCATTTGTTATTTCAAGATGTTTCAAATATGTACGGAAATGACGTCGTGCACTTCCGGCGTCAACGTTGTTTTCGCGCCCTTTCATGTCTGTTTATTCTTGCACGTTGATGCCATATGGTCGGTATGTCCTTAGTTTCGCCTTCCATAATTGCTCAATGGTCTTGCGATACTCGTCCGACCCGTTTAGTTTTTAAAGTCCCATTATTTGAAAAGTATCCATGGAGTGTCCGTCTGTGTAGAAATGTTCAGCTACCGGGTCACTGTGCTGTGTGCGATTACGCGACAGATTCAGCAGATGCCGCTGGTACAGAATTCCGCCGGTCTCTCCCACATACACATATATATATGTGTGTGTGTATTCATAACATTGGATGCTGGATATGTCTTGAGGAAAACACTCGTTTTGTTGTTGAATATATAATATAAACCAGTAAAGTGAGGAGGCAAACGTTGAGAACTTTCAAAAGGGAGACGCACACATAATAGTAAATTGTTGGAAAGACTATTAAATCCCAATCATGCAATACACAATTATCTTTCAGGGGAGGTAACTTTCATAATTTCAATTTAAGTATCTCTCCAGGGAGTATTTCCCGCAGCATGTGTGATGAATGTAGATTATTTGCTATAATTGCAAATAAATACAGGAGCTTATTTCCCATGACTTTTTAGCAAGATTTACATGTTTGGGAGTGGAAAGATTAAATTGTTTATTTTATATAACTCATGTCGGTCAGAATGCACGCACAAATAAAATACACGTATGTATTTTACCCAATATGTGTTTGTATATGTGTTTCGAAATCTATAAGGACCTGCCTCGATAGAGGCATCATTATGTAAGGACCCAGATTGTACTGATATCTATCTATCATACTAGACACATGATAGTTGGGACAAGTTTCTGAATCATTGATGAAGTTTCTGGAAATTTAGTTTATTAGTCTAAGATATAATACAATTGTGTTGTGGTCTTGCACTGGTGGGGTTGAACCGGAGTACTCGGAGAAAACCGCACATGTCCATTATGGTTTACACCAACCGCACTTCATCGTATGGGGCCGAACTTCCAGTATCAGATTTTATAAAATGTTGAATTTGAATTTTAACAGTTAGACGCACATTCGAGAGAAGCATACAGACTAATCTGCATCATCACGGTTAACGTTTAATTTCAGTTATTGTATATATTTCATTAGAGAATCGCCTTTTGTTATCATTTAGGTACAAACTGGTCGTTATATTGTCGTAAGATAAATGTACGAGTTTTCAACAGGCATCATTATTATTCCAAACGTCTTTAGATTTTGGTCAAAAATCTAGTCCAAGTAATTCAATCTGTTTGAAATTGCATCTTCCGCGTCAGTAACCTGCGTTTTTTGCATAATGCCGATTGTGTCACTCCAAACTCCAGTTCACAATATATAATATTTAACGCTGATTAGTGACATTAAATTAAGTTTCTTTGACTAATAATGCAGTATTTTTTAAACAAAGAAATATGTTTAATTGTTTTTATATTCCAGGCCGTGCTCGAACTAAATATTTGCCGCGCTATGGTAAACCTCCATTTTGTGTTAAATGTCGTTCCAGATTAACATATGAAGTACGCACAGACTTATCAGGGTCGACGACACTTCCAGCTTTCATGGAGTTTTCGTTAAAATGAAGAGTTTTCTGTAAACCAAAATCTAGTCTAAGCTAAGTGTTGCTTGTGCGGACTGCAGAAGTAATTTAAGAACTTAAATCTTCATACTTAGACGACTTAAAAGTACTTAAGTTAGAATGATGAAACTCAATGTTTGGAAAGAGGTGCATAACGAATATTTGTGTTATTTCCGACAAATATTGTGGTTGTTCAAATAAGTGAAAACATATAAATACGTGAACACATATCAACATTCTTTTTTGGCTATTCGCCAGGCAAATTGTATTTACTATATATTTTCACTTAAGAAATGACAGACTTAAATCTTCATCTGCCAAAAATAAAAACAACTTATGCTTGGCTAGTGAAACCTACGCTGATCCTGTTCTTGCTCCGCCTACATCAACCCGCTAGAGGACTGTACTCAGTATGCACATACACAGTTTAATATACCTAGCTTGGTAATTGTTAGTTATTGAATGATCAATATATTAAATTTCAAAGTATTCCGTATCTTTAGCATGCTGAACTTTGTTTCTGACGAAAAGATGTAATAGCGTGTATATTTTGTATATATCGTTCTCTTTTTACATACCGTGTTTTATATAACTAAAATAACTTGTTAAGTTGTCTAATGATGCAGATTCAGACGGACACACTGACAAATTAACAACAATAATTCCTTCAAGATACTCAGGACGGTTTTTCCTTCCAGGTACACCGAAAGAGGAAAAAAAAAACCTTTTTAAAACAGCGTTTCAAAAATGCTGTTGCTTTTGTAGATTTTTCGGTAAGACATAAACTAGAAAATACGTATTGCAACGCTGGGTTTCTCAATAGATTTGGATTTCATTACCAATACATTTCTGTGAAAAGCCATTGCCATAAATTGTGGTTAAGCGGTTTCGTCCCAAAACGATTTGTTTCAGTATGATTGTTTTCTCCAGTGAATTAAAAAAAAGGCGTGTTGTCATATATTTTCGATATTTAATTACATTATAAATTTGCGTTATCGTGTTAACCCTATTTTGCAAAAGTAAATAAGATGACAGTATACTTCGTTTTGGGTTCGTTTTTCGACATAAGTTTATTACTTATGGATTTAGTTAAACACAAACGAGCATCGATATTTCCGGTCATTGCATTTAATCGATATCAAATAGACTCCATGTGCTAATGTTTACGTCTGAAAAATAAAATACTAATTTCTGAAAAATATATGCGCCGTGCTCTGTAAAAAGGAATTCAATGCAAATTCGTTTAGTTACGTCAAATATTAGCCTGTGCAGTCCGCACAAGCTCAGCAGAGACGACACCTTCCGTTATAACTGGGTTTTTGCTAAGAATAGACTTTAAGTAAACGAAAAATAACATATAATCGAAAAGTTTCGTCCCTTTTTTGAGGATTGCACAGGCTTATATTGGACAATACTTAACGTACATGCATTAAACCCCCTTTTTACAGAGCATATAAAATTAGCTTCTTTGGAGACGTATACTTTGGTCAATGTTCTTACATTCTGTGGTTAAGATAAGAAGTTGTAATTTATTTAGTTGTTAAGCGCTGCTGCCACTAAAATGCACAGAAAACCACACACTAGCATCAACAACCGCTTTTGAATGCTTTGTTAGCAAAATATGTGATAAATCAAGATTACAGTCTAAAACCGCTCCATACTTGGTAACAAGCATGCGGTATTGGCTTTCATTGCATGTTATGTACCCATAAAGACTTCGCTGCTGCAACGTTGGTACTAGTCTAAGTTTATCCATGACAGAGCAAATTATTCATAAGGATTCGAGCGGAGCTTGAAGCGGAAAACAACTGAAATAATTCTTGTAGAGGGACTTGTTCACCGTTTGGCTAAAAGGCAATGTTTAAAGAATTGCTATTGTTTGAAATGACAAAATAATACTTCGGCTTACACAACATTAAAAAAAAACACATCGGTTCGTTTATGCTTAACCATAAATCAAAACAGTATGATGGTAAAGCATTTTGAACTGTTTCATCGGTCATTTATAAATCACGTTAATATCAAATATTACGTTTTAAGAACGATGTAAACCTTAAAAAACAGAGTGGTAATGCTTACGTACGTAAGCTATTTCTCATCAATGTCCCGGTTCCCTGTCCTGATTATATTTAACTATGTTTGTCTTTCTGTTATAAGCGTGTTTCAATGAGTGAAATTTTGATGTTGTTTTTATATATTATATTTACTCGAAAACAATAATAGTTTTAACAATAAAAATCGAAATAATTGTAAATGCACAGTTTAGATTACGGGTAATTTTTTGCTTTTTTACGACTAAATATTATCTTTGTGCAACCATTGAAAATAATGCGCACAATGGATACATGAACAAGTCTCGTATACATCTTTATGATGTACTGCAGATTAAGAATCAATACTGTTTAAACAGTTTTGATGAGAACATATTGCATCAAACAGCATGAATTGTGGCAGCCATTCAGAGATTGAATCTATAAAATGTACTGGTTCACTAGTATTATGTAAATGCTAGTGAACAAATAATATGCACACATCGGTCCTTTTACTTACAATTTTATTTTCAAAAACAGAGTCCGTTCCTTCAACAATCAATTAAGAATTACATTAGATTGGCTATTCTACATAATTCTTAAGACATGTGAAAAGCGGTTACACAGCTATGGATACGATAAATGCAAATGTAAAGAGTGTGTCATTGCATCGATCAATTTAAATTAAAAAAAGAGTAAACATACCGAAACCAAAACCAAAATATATATCATGTATAAACATACAAAAACTACATTTGTCACGACAAATACAAATAAAATAATTTAATGTATCGCTGAAAACATGTTGAATCTCGAAGCAGTGAATTGAACGGTTGGTTGACTAGCGTTATACCACTTGTACCACATTCTACCACAATTCTATCACCTTTCTATGCGCACTAGGAAGACCACACTGCGCTATTGAAAACACGTATTACCTTTAACACATTCAAGAATGTAGTTGTTCTATCCGTTACACGTAGCAACTTATTACGAAATAACTAAAGCTTGTCGAGACTATAAACACGCTTTCATGCTTTGAAAGTTGGGAAATGCATATGGGATTTTCAATCGTGATACATCGGCTATCTCCGGATTCCTCCGTAAGAAAGGGGGATTTAAGCAATTTATCGTCTGCTTATGCAGAGTGATGGGTTTTGTTGACCAATCCCCACACAAGTATCTAGCAGGATTGAGAATGAAACCTGCGGTCAAGCGCTATAACAACTGAGCTCACTCGTATGGGATACCAAAGGGGTCGAAACTTTAACTTCTGCTCGAGCAGAAAAAAATGCTGCTCGAGCAGCATTTAAATGCTGCTCGACCAGCAAAATGCTGCTCGAGCAGCAAATTTACTGCTCGACCAGCATTTTTTCTGCTCGAGCAGAAAAATCCTGCTCGACCAGCATTTATTTTTAGATTATGGCATTAGCCAATCAGAACTCTTGTTATATTTGCCAGTTGGTGCGAAACTGTTTTGTTTGGAAAAAATGGCTGCCGCCATGATGGTGCCTTTTTCACATCTTCTGCAAGTTTATGTGACGACCTGTTAAAAGTTTAACATTGACACGCGGTAAGTGCTTTATATTTTGGCAGCAAACTAGTCGATCAAAAAATTGTTGCCATTCGCTTAATAAGAAAATCGATCATAAATGTCTCACGGCTGTTAGACCCCCTTAAACATTTGCGAAAATCACGACGATGACTGATATTGATAACATTGGCTCAATGGGTGCGCAAGTGTAGGTTCTCTGTTTCTATCGATTTACTTTCTTAATGATTCTTAATAATTGCTTCCGACACAGGTGCCGATTGCCTGTGATTGTGCCTTTCTGGTTAACATTGTTTACGTTTCTCGTTCTCCCCATACATGTATATCTGCTGTCCTAACTTATACATTTATCCAAAATATCATGTATGTTAACCAGTTCTCAGTGCCCCAGATAAGCTGCGTATCTGCGTCTTTCACCGTATTAAAATGTTTAAAAATGCAAAGAAATACAATATCATGAGTATTGAAAACGCAACCAATTTGACTTTTACGCAAATTCGTCAAATTAATGATACAAAACTTCGATTAAAAATGCTTTGCTCATTTTTGGTATTTTCTCTTTGGAATTATTATCGTAACGCGGTGACGCTTACATTCCGCAAGCTCAGCAAACGGTCATAGTTATTCAAACGCTAATTCGTCGCTCATTGTGCATGTATTTCTAAAGCGTCTGTACTTTCAGATTCTATTACGATGCAATTAAAATAGCTAAGAGAGGTCGAAAGACGTCCGAGATTGTTGCGCCAAAATATCAGCCGATCGCAAACTTTTTCGAATCAAGAAAGCAAGAGCCAATAAGTGCCGAATCATTCGTGTTATCGATTTTGTTAGAAACTGTGTATACAGCAGTTGAGTTGACATCCAAAAACATGATGGAAAATCTGCGACTTAACAAACCTGTCAAAAGTAAAAAAGGAATGTCATTGGTTAGAAAATGTCGACATTTTTTAAAGTTAATATCATGGACAGTTTCAAGGATTAAAGATATTACGAAACATCAGTTTATTAAAATTTATGATGATACATGTAGTTTACAGTTCTATTGAATCGATACAAGTGTGCAGCGTCAACGGAAGTAAATCAGCAATTATTTTAAGGTATGCATTTTTATTACACATTTCACTCTATATGAAGAATGGAATCACCCTATTTTTCAAAATCAATGGTTGAAAACCCTATTTCCCAAATAATTATCTGGGACACTGAGTTCTCGAGAACTTTTCTCAATTTCAATGTAAATTATTTTTCACCGAGGCCAATTAGCTTGTTCAAAGCTAACAACAGGTAAAATGTGAGTTGTGTCTGAATTACAAGTTGTTTAATTTTTCATAATTGAAATGTGTACAATTTACTATTTATTGAATAACTTGGCAGTGCATAATTAAGTTCTGGGATGTTATTTTCAGCTCTGAACTGCGAAAAAATTGCATAATAATTATATTGGTGGCCTTATAATGAGTTACCTTTCATCTGTCCTTCCATTTAAATGTCCCTAAAGCAGACTTCCCAAACTTTGCAGAAAGAGTTTAGGCATTGTATTACACACTCATTTTAACCATGGCATGCTATTGTACAACATGTCTTGAAGGAAATAATTTCAATAAAAAATATTTGCAGGAAATAATTTTTCCATTGCGAATCGTTTGTATCTTTTTATCTTTATTCTGAAATGCCCCTCTTAAGAATAATGTCATGTATAGCTGGTTTAGATTTAAGGGTGATGATATGTCCAAACAGCATTTTGTCACGTCATTTACTGTACTTCTTAGCCTACATGTATTTGAATATTCAGTCCCCATATAACTACGCCCATATGTTGTGGACTTTTCATTCAAGAATACAAACAGGAATATGTATTGGAGTTTGCTGTTTAAATTGACAGTCAATTGGAGGGTAACAGGTTTGTTTTTAACCAGAAGTGAGGAACTAAACGCAATTTGCAGGGAAAAAATATCTCTTTATACCACTTAAGTATATTTGCATCACAGGAGCTCTGGTGTCGTGAGGTTGAGGAAACTAGTGTTGAATCTAAAACATTTAGCATCATGGACTCAAAAGAGAGAAGCCAAGTCAGACACCGCAAAATGTAAAATAATCTGTCAGATGTTTGGTCTGACAGGCTACAAAATTCTGTCAGACTGAAGGATAATTTCTGGATTCCACTTATTAGCATACCTGATAATAGCATATTTCTGTTATTAGCATATAAAATGTCAAAGCACAGATTAATTCTTAAATTTTAATGTATTTCACTTCTATTAATAGCATAATTTTTAACCCCAATATTCAGAATTCACTTAAAGTCTTTATAGCATAGAACATTATCAGAATGCCAAGAAAATATGCTTTAAATCTGCAAAAATATGCTCAAATGCAAATACCTTAGAATACATTTCCATTTGATAAATAGTTATCTTAAACATCAATCATATACAATGTTGAATTTAAATTTCACTTTGACGATCAATTATTAACAGATTTGACTTATTGTATGCCCCCAGTTGCTATATTTATGCTAAAATGTGTGTTCCTGTTAATAGCATATTCCTGTTATTAGCATAATTTTTGCTGATATGGTATGCTAAGAACAGGAATCCACTGTAGCAACATATTAATCAGGAATTATGGTTTGAATCCGTGAACTATTATTTTTAATGGTGAAAGAAAATCTCCATGGCGCGTTTTCAAAAATTCCTAATCAAGCTTGGTAAAAGAACACACAGAATAGCAAATTTATTACAGCGCCAATTTCTGGATAAAAATGATTGATTTTTTTATATTCTGTAAAGACAAATGCCGCATCATACCCTATGGGTGATTTAAAAAATAATGAAGCCTAAATAAAACATGCATTTATTTTCTTACCATTAAGCATGTTTGAGTTCTTTTTCTATCTTACAGAAGTGTTTCCATGTGATTAACTTAAATGTGAAAATTCTTCTCAATAACTTGCTTCATTAACAATAAAATATTGAAAAATATACATAAAATTGCCCCAAGTGTACTGGTTTTGCGTGACATTTCATGTAAAAGGCAATTTTCAATTCTATACTTCAATAAAACTTTCAGAAATATTAGGTATTGCCATTATTTAATGAATATAAAAATGCATATGCTTTGAGAAAAATAAAACAATGCTTCTTACTTAGGTTGATATCTCTTGTAGCAAGTGTTCAAAGCAATGATGTTCTTGTCAATTTTGTGCCACAATTTTCAACTCTCTTCACGTATATTAAGAGGTGGCATCATAAAGTGCTTCAATATTTAGAGGCAAAAAGTGTCCTTTTAACCTGTCACATGTTTTTTTACACATTTGTACAGGTATTTATACAATTATTTGTTCATGTAAATTTTGAACAGCTGAATACTAAATGTGGTCAGAATTTGTCCCTGTCCCAAGTGTACATTTTGCAAGAAAGTAATTTTAAATTTTTCATAAGATAGAATTTTCAAGGTTTTACATCATTTTCTTCAAACCATTAATGCTTATCACTAGATGTACTGAAAATTTGATGCCAAAACCTTGTGAACTTTTTTTGCAAGACAAATATTGTATTGTCCCAAGTGTACGAAATTTTTATCATGTTTGATGGACAGGTGATAGCTTTTAAAAAAATAAACAAAGGCACTAATTTTCTGGAAAGAAGTACACAGAAGGGTGTAATCTCCAAGAGAAAAAGGTGGTTTCTTCACTCTGGGGGTGAACTACTCTTATTATATGGGTATGTCTCCATATTTTGTCTTCAGAAGAAAAATATAAGCATATAAATGATAATGTGTGGGAAGTATATTTGACTTTACCATAACATTATTACAAAAATTCATTTCCTCTTCTCAAATTAATGTCAATTTTAATCAAAATGTTTCTCCCATAATCTTCAATGTTAGCCTGAAGTTGGTTATTAAATGTTGTACATGTGCACTTGGGACACAAAATGAATGTTTTTCTTATAAACCTCCAGAAAGTGAAAACAAACTTACATTATAGCAGAATTAATGATTAAATTTCGATTTAATAAAGCATTCAAAAGCAACTGAAAAAATGCCAAAATAAAAGTTGAACATGGTAAAATGTCAAATATGATGTATGACAAAGCCTTTCAGACACTTATTATGACTTATAATTAAACCACGCAGACTGTCACCCTTGTGGTACAATTCCTACACATCTAAACTAAAAACCATGTTAAAACCTTCGATAAACAACGGTACAGCACTTATTATTATTTCATTCATTTTTAATGACACCTTACAAAAATATATAGAGGATATATTGTATTACAGAGGAAGGTCAAGTAAGAGGACATCGTGTTTAATGTATAAAGTATAAAAAGAACAAGATCTAATTTATAAAGAACAAGGTCCAATATATAGAGAATGTAATGTTTAATATATAGAGAGCAAGGTCTAAATATAGAACAGTGAATTATATGTGTCTTGTTGTGAGAAAACTGGGCTTAATACATGTGCGGAAAGTCTTTTATGGTATTTTTAGTTTGAAGGAAGTCCCTTCTTACCGAAAATAAAGTTTAAGCGGAAAGTGTCGTCCCTGATTAGCCGGTGCGGACTGCACAGGCTAATCTGGGACGACACTTTACGCACATGAATTTAGCCCAGTTTTATCAGAACAAGACACATATTATAGAAAACGAGGTCAAATATTATAAAAAAAATATAAACATGTATTTTGTATACAGAACCATGTTCAATATTTATAGAAAAGCGTCCAATATATAGAAAACACAATATTAGATCAACTTCAAGTATAGAGAGCAATGTCTTATATATAGATATCAAATTCCAACATATAGAAGAGGCATAATGTCTTATATTTAAAGATCAAGGTCAATGCCATAGAGAACAATGTTTAATATGTAGAGAACATCATTTGATATTTAGAGAACAAGGTATGCTATCCATTTGTATAGAGAACAATGCCCAGCATATAGATCTCCAGCATATAGAGAGCAATGTCAAATAGATCTTTCTTATATAGAACAAGATAAATTATGAAACCAAAGTCAAATATATACAACTATGTGAAATATATTTAAAACCAGGTCAAATGTATCTACAATTTGTGAAATATATGTGTTTTTTATGGGAAATACAGATCTATGACACACTGCATAATTATGGAGATTCCTTATGCCTCTGATATCCCATCGGTTATAAACATACTAAGGGCCACAAAAATACCTCAAATGAAATACATATAAAAGTTCAGATTTTCATCAATTTTGAAAATGTCCCAAGTGTACAGATTTGGCCTAAAATCATGCTAGATCCTTTCAGCAAACAATTCAAGTTTCCTGTAACTTATTCTATAATTCTATTAGAATATTTTATGCAAATTTAATTTGTATTCTATTTTACTGACTGTTTGGGTATTTCTTAGAATAAATGAAAACTAAAGTTGTCAAGTACAAATAACCTTAAATCTCTAAACATCAACCTTAAATCATCAAACGGACCTTCTAGCACAGAACATTATTTGGGGAAACATTAATTTGTATAATCAAATGTAATAAAAATTTAAAAAGTATTTATATATGTTGAATGGTTTGCTTATTTTACTTGTATACAAAAGTCATGTTAGTGTCCCAAGTGTACAAATGTTTGAAAATTGTATACAGTTTTGGCAAAAGCTAGTTTTTGCAGATTTTCTTATATAATAAAAAAGAAACTTTACATATATTTGAAGGCCATCCTATATTTTGATAAATCTGAGTTTTTACTTTAAGATACACTGCTTTGAGGCCAGGAAAAAAACTTAGGAGTATAGTTTTGAAAAATATGTGTTAAAAAACATGAAAATTTCAATTTTTTTCCATAATTGTTTTTAGAACACTTCTGATTTTGTATTTTAATTTTGCTTAAGAACATACTGCATGTTGACAAAACACACAAAATATTGATAACATGTTTTAATGGGATTTTATTAAGTGCAAAAGACATGTACATTTATAAAAAAAAATCAAAACATTTGGTTAACATCTTTTGTTGTGAAAAAGTGATTACATCTGACAGAACGGCCCTACTCATTTATAAAACTTGAACCCTTTCCCTATGCAATACAAACAAAACTGTTGCCATAACTTAACATCTAAAATTTGAGAAAATTAAATTGTGGTTATCTCTGTCTTCCATCCGTCCATCTGTCCGTCCGTCCTGGCCACTTTCTCCACCTACACTATAAGCACTAGAACCTAGAAACTTACACACATGGTAGCTATGAGCATATGTGCGACCCTGCACTATTTGGAATTTTATTCTGACCCCTTGGTCAAAAGTTATGTGGGTTGAGGTGGGGCCGGGTCCGAGATTTTTACTCATTTTTATGCCCCCGGATCAAAAGATTGGGGGTATATTGTTTTTGGCCTGTCTGTCACTGTATGTGTGTGTGTGTGTGTGTGTGTGTGTGTGTGTGTGTGTGTGTGTGTGTGTGTGTGTGTGTGTGTGTGTGTGTGTGTGTGTGTGTGTGTGTGTGTGTGTGTGTGTGTGTGTGTGTGTGTGTGTGTGTGTGTGTGTGTGTGTGTGTGTGTGTGTGTGTGTGTGTGTGTGTGTGTGTGTGTGTGTGTGTGTGTGTGTGTGTGTGTGTGTGTGTGTGTGTGTGTGTGTGTGTGTGTGTGTGTGTGTGTGTGTGTGTGTGTGTGTGTGTGTGTGTGTGTGTCCCAAAACTTTAACTTTGGTCATAACTTTTGCAATATTCAAGATAGCAACCTGATATTTGGCATGCATGTGTATCTCATGGAGCTGCACATTTTGAGTGCACCGGAGACTACACCGAATGTCTTCAAATTGATACTGAACCTCTCTTATGGCAATACGGATAATCTCAACTATGTATGGCCCCATTACCAACCCTTGGGTGCCCCGCCCACATTGGCCACGCCAGCATAGACCACGCCCACCCAAAATTGCCTTTTACTATAATTTCTTCATTTCTACACTGATTCACATCTAATTGATACCGAACTTCTCTTATGACAATACGTTCAATCTCAACTATGTATAGCCCCATTACCAACCCTGGGGCACCCCTGGGTCAAACATGCCGCGTGGGGATACACGTCGTCCTCTGCTGCGCATTTTCTAGTTATTTTTGAAATCACCCATATTTGTGTAAAGTTTGGAGAAAATTCAAGAAAAACATATTTAACAATGAAATACATTTAAGTTGTTTAATGATATTTTCATGTATTTCAACGTTTCCAATGTCCAGATAAATACCCTATTTGTACCCATTGAAAACCTTTAAAACTTTAATTTTTATGTTATTTTGTGTTGGGCTTGAAGAAAATAGATTGATCTGTATGCAAATGTTTACATTATATCTCACAATCATAACAATTTCCAATTTATCGACAGTGGTGACCGGGTTTTATCATTATTATATCATTATTAGTGCTTGTGATCATATTTCAGATGCCAAGGGGCCTTTATGGGTGGGTTAGGGAGGGGTGCTCCCTCCCTTCCTTAATTGATTTTTAGCTCCACTGGCCAAAGGCTAGCGGGGCTTATGTCATGGTCCTGTGTCCGTCATGCGTGCGTCCGTCCGTGCCTGCGTGCGTCCGTCCGTGCATTAACTTTTCCTTTCGACATCTTCTCCTAAACTACTGGTCCAATTCTGATGAAATTTCTCAGTAATGTTCCTTGGGTGAACCTCTTTCAAATTTGTTCAAATTATGCTCCTGGGGTCAAATTTGACCCTGCTCTGGGGTTACAAAATTGAACATATGCTTATATAAGGCCTATTTTGTGAAATCTTTCAAAATCTTCTCATCCATAACCATTGGGCGTAGGGCTTTCAAATTTGGTATGTAGAGACATCTAATAGTCCTCTACCAAATTTGTTCAAATTTGAAACTGCCCCGGGGTCACAAAATTTAACATATGCTTATATAGGGTCTATTTTGTGAAAACTTTACAAGTCTTTTTGTCTATAACCATTGGGCCTAGGGCTACCAAATTTGGTATGTAGTGACATCTTATAGTCCTCTACCAAGTTTGCTCAAATTATGTCCCTGGGGTCAAGTTTGACCCTGCCCCGAAGGTCACAAAATTGAACATATGCTTATATGAGGCCTATTTTGTGAAAACTTAAAAAATCTACTTGTCTTACCTGCTTGATATAGCAGTGACAGTAGCAGTTGGTGTATGTGCATTTTATGTGTGTCTCTGAGCTTATCCAAACTGTGATTCGATAATTGAATATGCCATCTTTAATATAGCTTACCACATATGTTCTCCATGTAGAGAAGCTGCAGCGCATGCGTTAACAAGAGATCAAAGGTAACATTTAGGGAGCTTTTTTGGCCAGTTCCAGTTGTCATTCATCAGGCAATATACCAAACAAGATATTCAAAAAACTTTGTAAATCTTATTTGTTTTCTATATTTGGATCTTTATCTTAAATATTAACTTGTAATGACCACCAACACTTTAAAAATGATAGGCTATATAAAAATTTAAGCTTGCTTTCTTAGTTCATTCTTATTTATTATTGTGTCCTATCTCTCACACTTATGTGTTTCAAATAATGTGTTAGTAGATTCACACATACATATATATATATATATGTATATATATATATATATATATATATATATATATATATATATATATGTTTGAAAACTGATTACCAAAACAATTTGGTATAGATAAAGTGCCGCTTAAGTATATAGGCACATGATTTTTGTTGATTTTTACCAACAAAATATATGTTGCAGCCAGTTCATGTGTTAACGAGCGCAAGTTGTGAAAGATGGCTTGAAAAAATTCAGTTCAGAGCCACCTTGCAACAAACAGCGCCATGGAAACAGCTGTGGAGTGTTTGCATTGATGGTAATAAATTAGCTTTATATTTCTATATAGGAGTCACTTTGTCGTACTGTCAGTCGGTCTGTTTGTCTGTCCCGAAATTTCATCCGATCTTCACCAAACTTGGTCACAAGTTGTATCTTGATGATGTTTAGGCAAAGTTTGAATATGGGTCATGCTGGGTCAAAAACTAGGTCACGGGGTCACTTAGTGTGTTTTAAACCGAAAGTTTGTCCGGACCATAATTATGTCATTTATCGTTAGATTTTAAAATAACTTGTTACATTTGTTCACCATCATGGGACGGTGTGTTGCGTGAAAAAAGTACGTCGACATCTCCAAGATCAAGGTCACACTTGGAGTTCAAGGGTCAAATGCTTGGCCGGGCCATAACTTTATCATTTATTGTGAGATTTTAAAATCATTTGGCAAATTTGTTCACCATCATGGGACGGTGTGTCGCGCGAAAGAATTACTTCAATATCTCAAAGGTCAAGGTCACACTTTGAGTTCAAAGATTAAAAATGGCCATAAATGAGCTTGTCTGGGCAATAACTATGTCATTCATTGTGAGATTTTAAAATCATTTGGCACATTTGTTTCCATCATTGGACGGTGTGTCGCGCGAAAGAATTACGTCGATAACTCCAAGTTCAAGGTCACACTTTGAGTTCAAAGGTAAAAAAAGGCCATTAATGAGCTTGTCCAGGCCATAACTATGTTGTTCATTGTGAGAATTTAAAATCATTTGGAACATGTGTTCACCATTATTGGACGGTGTATCGCGCATAAGAATTACGTCTATATCTGCAACGTCAAGGTCACACTGTGAGTTCAAAGGGCAAAATTGGCCTTAAATGATCTTGTCCGGGCCATATCTATGTCATTTATTGTGAGATTTAAAAAAAACATGATACATTTGTTCACAGTCATTGGACGATGTATCATGCGAAAGAAATTATGTCGATAACTCCAAGGTCTAGGTCACACTTGGAGTTCAAAAGTAAAAAATGGCCATAAATTTGGACTGCATGTCATGCTAAAGAATTCAAGAGTTCAAAGGTCGAAATGACCATAAATGATTATGGCATTATCATTCTTAAAAATCGCCATAAATTTGATTCTCTTGTTTTGTGAAGACAGCATGCAAAATAGTCTGTGTCAATGCTGCACGTGGGGGTATTTGTCACGTCTGTGACAAAGCTCTAGTTTGCTTAGTAAAGATCTGCATTAACTTTTATTCAACAAAATAATTGGAGAATGAAGAATATAATCATGGTACCTGTCTGTTGGTGCATTGGTTTTTAGAGCCTTGCATTTTCTTTTAATTTATAAAGGACATGATATTTCATATGTAATATCATAGTCCCACTTTTGTCAAATAACCCTGAAAAAAGGTTAAACAAGAAGATTACTCATATTTTAATTTATTAATGCGTCATATAATGAAAAAAAAGCATTCTATTATTTTGTATGAAAAGTTGTTTTTCAGTGTCTTAATGTGATTGTATATTTATGATGCATAAAACATGAATACTTTTCACTGTCAAACTATTGTTCTTGCAATTTTATTTTCAGAAATAGTATTTTTTAAGAACACTTAATCTAGTGAATATATGCTTTTCTTATTGCAAACAAATGTTGTTTTTTAAGTTAAGTATGAATGACTTTTACTTTATTTCAGACTGCCAAATGTTTGGTCATGAAAAAGCATCCCACAATGTTGCGACAGGCCCATGATTCAGTTTATCGAGACTAGTCGTGAGACGCAGACTTCTGATTCATGGAGTGCGGCAAACATGTCTGTGCGACACGATCACTCCACTGTAAAGACCCGCACGGCATTAAAATGGATATTATCAATATGTGTTGTTGCTCGAAAATATGTTTTTGTAGCAGGAAGTGCTTTGGGCTCGATTAATCTGATAACTCAACAAAATATTAATAAAATCCTTCTGTGCCTTTTAGTTCTGAAAACAGAAGTAGCCAGGTGGTATTACACATCTCCTTAACAAGTACAGCACAATAAAACTTAAGGTTTTATAATCCTAAATTTTTATAACATCTTTATATCCGCACAAAAATATTGATGATTGTGGTGCTCAGATTGCAAAACCACCTGTTTGGCCCAAATAATGCAGATGGTTAGATTATGATAAGTGCAAGAAAAAAAGAATAACTCTGGAGATAATAATTGATATGATAATCATTGCTTGACAGAATCACAATTGACCTAGATATTTATTTATGTAGTGGTGTATTTTTCAATGAGTGCCTTAAGATTCCAAAAACATATTGACTTAAAATAAATAATCCCGATGGCGTAAATGACTTATCATTTCGTGTTCATGAACCGGTTTTAAAATACTTTGTAGACTTATCTGCTAGGCGGTGAGCACTTTTAGACCACCTGATAAACTTCAACTTTATTTGCCCTAGTTCAGTAACCGACTAAAGATATGCGAGCATAATACTGATGACTGATGAATCTGTTGTGTCTTATATTCTCATTGCTACTTAAAATATTAAGTCTATTTCAACGTTTAGACTAATAATAAGCAAATTCGTTAAATTGATATCCCCTGCCAAATAAATTTTGATTATTGATGGGTGCAGAACTAACAGAAAAGTTTATTTGAAGGGTTGTACCCTTATCTAACAACATAAAAAAGCGATTGGCAATAACTCTTATTTAAGAAAGTAGGGTTATAGATTTTGTGCATGACACCTCTCCTCATTGATATCTTAACATCCATTAAATTTCATCTTTAATTCGTGTATAGTACCTGTGATATAGTCCTGTAAAGTAGCATCAGACATGTACATATGTACTAGGGTTATGTTTCTTGTGCATGGCACTTATTCTCATTGACAATTATACACCCATGAAATTTCATGTTGAAATCTTGTATTTATAGTTTCTGAGATAAAGCCCTGAAAAGTTACATCATATAAAAACAACAAAGGGCAATAACTCTTATTTAAGAAAGTGAAGGGTTGTGGTTCTTATGCATGGTTCTATAAATGAGATATAGCCCTGAAAAGTTACATCATAAAATAACAATAACAAGAAAGGGCAATAACCGTTATGTAAGAAAGTATACGGTTATGTTTCTTGTGCATGGCACTTATTCTCATTGACAATTATACACCCATGAAATTTCATGTTGAAATCTTGTATTTAACGGCCACCGGAAAAACTTTGCGAAACCGAAATTTCGCAAACTTAAGTACCCTTTTTCTTGAAGGTTTGCTTATTTGTGATAAAGTATAAGATAAAAGTCTAACTTGTGATTAATAATTGGTTATTTTTGCTTGTTAAATGCGTTTTCTTCACTATGAACTTTATTTGCAAAGTTGGGGTTCCCATGGGACTTTTGTATTTTCCCATGGGATTTTTCATTATCCCATGGGAATTTTGGTTTCTCCCATGGGATTTTTCTCCAGCTTTTTTTATGGGAGAAAAAATCCCATGGGATTTTCAAAAACATAAAACACGTTGGTTTGTGCTTAGTTATCGATTTTAAGCATTGTTAAAGCATTTGTGCTTATTTTCGTTCAATTTACTTTGATAGAAAAAAAATCCCATTTTTTTATGGGAAAAAAAAATCCCATGGGATTTTTTTCTGATTTTTAGAGATTTATTCATGTAACCTTCAGAAACACTACCTTTTAACAAATGATGAGCATTTCTTGCGAGTTCAACGCGTTAAATCGTGTTTAAAAAAAATAAAAAATCCCATGGAATTTTTTTGTCCCATGGGATTTTTTTGTCCCATGGGATTTTTTTCCCATGGGATTTTTTTTTCCAATTGGATTTTTTTTTAAGGTATAAGTTTCTAAAAGCTATATAATAATAATAATAATAATAATAATAATAATAATAATAATAATAATAATAATAATAATAATAATCGTGCTCAATATGATGAATTTGTACTTTTAAGCGACTAACATTTTTATTCGAGCCGATCGTCGAGTCCGAATGGTGAGTATAAGAGCAATTTACCAGTACAAATAAATCTCACTTGTTTAGAGAACGCTACCGTACTATAAAATAATCTTGATAATAAGTCATATCATTTTTTTGACAGAAAATGAAAACAGTATCCATATTGATGTCAGCAATGTCCCCTGCTATGATAAATATTGACAAATAATTCCGTGTCGAATACGCATTAGATTATAGCAATCAAATTCATATAAGCATTGATAAGATAATATGCGAAAATGGGTCTTATGTCAAATACGGCCAGCGTAGCTTCATTCCATAATGTCCGGTATTAAGTCACGTCAAGTTTCGTGGTCGAATTATAGCATAATAATCATTTTCACATTACGCGAATCATATGAGTTTCCCTACATATATTGTGTTAAAATTTATGTTACACTAATGTGCGATGATGAAAAGGGGATTTCGGTAATTCTACATTCGCCCGCCTAGTACCGAAATCCCCATATTTACGCCTTAAAGGGTCAATAGGTCATCGGTATGAATGGTTTTTGACTTCACATGAATGTTAAGGTGCAAAAAAATGATATTAATTTTAATTATTAAGCACTCTTGACAGCATTAAGTTGCCTCTCAGTGGGGATTTCGGTAATTCTACACTAGAACTTAAACGCGCGCCGGTACCGAAATCCTGCTGTACAAACTTTCAAGTGTCAACAAAATTATTATTGTGTTTTTTTCATTAGCAACCAGTGACATGTACTATCTCCCATTCGGTTACTTCTTTTGGAAAATAATTAGCGGGGATTTCGGTACTGCTACATTCGTACGCCCAGAGCCGAAATCACCCATGTTTACGCCAATCCCCCATATTACGCCTTAAAGGGTCTATATGTCATTATGTTTGGGTTTTGGCTTTGCATTAATGTTGATTTGTACACAATCATATTAGTGTTAATCATTTAAACACTCTTATCAGAATATTTTTTCCATTATTAAATAGTTTATTAATGTGAAAAATGTGTAAACGAATGTAAAAAAGGTAAAATGTACATTTAAAACATTGGTTACACAAAAGTATATGTAAATATAACATGACATAGTAATAATAAGTCTTCAGAAAGTATTTTCCAAACAAATCTGATGAAACAAATGATATCGTACTACCTTATTTACAATATGCTATACACTTTTGCAATTTAGTTATCAATGTTTAATCAAAGCATAAATCAGCATATGTTGCCTCTTAGCAGGGATTTCGGTAATTCTTAACAAGCACATAAACCCGCGCCGGTACCGAAATCCCCGCTGTACAAACCTTCAAGTGTAAAAAAATACTGATTTAGGTTTAAATAAAGGGAACAATAGTATTGTTGGCCACCAAAAAGCACTTCCGCGTCAACAAAAAGATTGAAATTATGTCAGAAACCCAGCTTTTCATTGTATATATTGCAATACACCATCGGCCGCCGAGAGCGGAATACTGCGCTTGGCCGCTAAACAATATAGATTGCATCAAATTAAATGTCAATTTTCGATTTTATTACAAAAATAAACACTGCCTTTTTATAAATATGTCAAGCACGTACACTTAACAAAAAAATCGATATATCTTTATGTAATGTAGAAAAGTAAAGCGCTTTATATATAACAATGTTTTATAATGTCTCTCTGGTTGAGAAAAAAACTAAAACAAAACCATGTAGAACATATAATATGTTTTCATAATTAAAAAAAAATATTTAATGATGCACGTGATGTTTTATAATTGATATAAGTTCACGTGTCATTGAACGAGTTAAGGGAGAGATGCGAATTAAATTACACATAATTAAAAACTGATACTATACTGTCAGCTTGATTTATAAATTGTGTTCCATCGCGCCAATATATTCATTGTTCCATGAAATTGTGTATAAAAGCAAAACGATTGAAATTATGTCAGAAATCCTGCTTTTCACATGAAATGATCTTTAACACTTTATTTATTCCAATCAGGAAAATAACAAATACAATAATACGGGAAGTCTATACTGTGTATTAGAAACTTGTTGTGGTGATCCCTATCTTATCCGCTCAATACACATCCACCTGGCTACTGTACAGAAAAAATTAGATTTACTTCCAAAATAACTGATTTCATTAATTGCTAACTTGTTGTCTACATTTTAAATTAACAACGATAATGGATCAACATCACTGTTGCACAATTATTAAGTTCACAGTAATCTGTACTTTAAATAGAGCCTAATTAAAGACGGTGCTAATAAAAAACAAAGCGTAAATGTGGATATTAAGAAATTAGATCCTTTTTTGCATGACACTGGCAGTATATCATTTTATCTTATATAAATAAGCGACATTTAAGACATGGATAAAATTAAAATAAGACACATTTGCATCTTTCATTTCTTGAAAAAAAAATAAGCACGCAGTCACATATAAATAAGATACATTGAAGACACAGAAAAAAATAAATAAGACACATTTGCATCTTTCACTAAATTTTCTTAGAAAAACATGTGAAACTGAAGAAAAACATTTATTACTGACACATTATTCTAAAAGTCGACTGACAACTTAAGTTCAAAGAGGGATTTACAATTAAATAAGATCCATTTTCGCATGATGCTGGTTGTAGAGCAAGCAATACATTTCTTACTGACACATTATTCTAAAAGTCGACAGGCAACATTAATTCAAAGAGGGAACCACAATTAAATAAGATCAATTTTCGCATGACACTGGTTGTATAGCAAGTACATGTAGTCACATATTAATTACATCTTGCATTAGTTGCAATAATTTTGTTAAGTGCGCGTGCTTCTGAACGTTGCGTTAAGCGTGAGTGTTGTCATTTTGTTAGTTTTATATTTTGGTATTATGTATGATTATTGCTTGTTGTGAATTTGAAATAAACGCTTTCTGGCAAATAAGCATCGTCTTAATTTTAATACAAATAATGAACATTTGACATACAAATTGTCCAATAACATACCGGCAATAACATTATATATATGTTAATTTCTTTGCATGTTTATACCGAAATTATAGCCGACATCGGCAGTTAGGGAAATTTTGTGACACACTTTAACACATCAAACATGCATGATAGTTCTTTTTTCATATGATATTCCCCGGGTTGCTTACCGGTGTATTGGTGCAGTTGATAACCCCGCCGGGACTACAGTAGGGTGCTAATACACACGTGTATCGTGTTCAATACAATCGTCTTAATTTTAATACAAATAATGAACATTTGA
>NC_068364.1:50585907-50593407 GCF_020536995.1 Dreissena polymorpha | reverse complement strand
AGAAATAATACATCAGTGTACATAATTTTATTGTGTTGTTCCCTTCGTTTTTTACTTTAAAAATACAACTTAACAGCTTTGCAATCAACTGAAATAATATATAAAAAGTAAAAACAATAAACGTTTGGCTTTTTTAATACGATATCATTTCAAACGCTGTTGGAAGGAACCATTGCTTATTAGAGGTTTACAAGGTAATTTACCCAAGTACGCAAATGTAATGGTCGATTGCCCTTAGGCATGATTCTGTTTTATTACTTTAATCCGGTTGTAAAAATGCATGACCGAAGGGTCATCAGATAAGCAAAAACAGGGCCAAAATCTGATAAAATAGCGCTGTTTAGCTGACTGTACGAAAATCCGTATGTCCGAAAATTTAGAAAAATGAAAACATAAATATTTTGGCTTAAAAAGGAAATGTAAGAAAATTTAGAATGTAAGAGAAAATACGGTGGTTTAATGGTGTTTAAATCGATTAGAAATAGCAAAACCTAAAGGCATTATCTCAAGTGTGATTTTCAAATGATTTTATATGAATGAACACACACGGTAAAACTAGTCTATTAAAATGCAATACCTTCATTGGTTCTCATGTTTTTAATATTTATTAAACATAGGTATTTGTGAACACTTGTTGTTATATAATATTGAAATGTACACGCATACTGAACATAAAATCATTAGCATAACGGCTAAGTTGGTTTTTACTAAGATTGCAATAGTGTTTATTTTATTATTATGAATCTTATGAGGATAATTTTGAAAGTATGACACAGAGTATCTGAAGAAGATATATACATAATCACATATGTTGTTGTTGTTGTGGTTATTGTTTCAATATTTTTATGAGTATCATACATTCAATGACGAATAGCTATTAATTTGTCATACAAACACCATAATTATTATTGGATTGCGGAGATTAAACAAATCGATTCCCTTGTAACTGATATAACTGATACATTTTTGAGCGACAATTTGAAACTAAATCTAGTATTATTTAAATTTGATTATTTTAATTGCAGACTTTTTTTATTAACCCCAATTAATGTGTACGCAACGTTTCTTTTATTTAAATCGCTGAGTACGAAGCATCAAGCTATTTTTTAATTAATTGACAGTGATCTTTAATGTATGTCATAATATAAATTGAAATCAATCTTAATTATAGCTTGAGTGGTTGGTTTGTAATAAGTTTTGTAAATGTTGCTGTAGGATATGTATGCACAATAAATACTAACGCTCTGGCATATTGTGATGGTGATATGATTATATATTGCACAATAAAAATGTTCTTGTGATAATATTGAGGCTATAATTAGTTTTTGAATTAAGCTAGCTAATTTCAAATAAGATACAAACACATCCCAATCCTAAAATTATCAGTAAGTTATAGTATTGTTTGCCTCTAGGCGCATAATTAATTGAAGGCCTAGTTTATCTGTTAATCCTCGCCCCATGTGGTGTCCCAGTGGGTACACTGATATTAATACACGATGTATTGGTCCACAATTAAATCTCTTATAAAAACATGTCTCTCAGGTGACTGAAAAATGGCTGTGTAGATACAACAAATACTACTACAACGGAGACTAAGATAACACATGTTACAATTAATTTGTCTTCCTTGCGTTCTTCTTATACGACAAACACTTCTAAAACAAAAAAGCAAAAAGCCGCTACTGCTACTGCTTCGGCTACTCTTACTGCTACTGCTACTGCTGCCGCTGCCGCTGCCACTGCCACTGCCGCTGCCACTGCCACTGCCACTGCCGCTGCCGCTGCCACTGCCACTGCCGCTGCCACTGCCGCTGCCAGTGCTGCTGCTGCTGCTGCTGCTAGTGCTACTGCTACTGCCACTGCTACTGCCACTGCCGCTGCCATTGCCGCTGCTGCTGCTGCTACTGATAGTGCTACTGCTACTGCTGCTGCTGCTTCTGCTGCTTCTGCTGCTTCTGCTGCTGTTGCTACTGCTACTGTTACTGCTACTGATACGGCTACTGATACGGCTACTGCTACTGCTACTTCTACTGCTACTTCTACTGCTACTGCTACTGCTACTGATTCTTCTACTGCTACTGCTACTGCTGCTGCTGCTGCTGCTACTGCTGCTGCTGCTGCTACTGCTACTAATGATAATAATTCTCCTTCTACTTCTCTTTCTACTATTGCTAGCGATGCTTCATAATTTATTTTTAAATGTATCATTTTGTTAAAACAGGAAAGAACTGTTATATATATTTTCTTAAAGGTGTAAAGAATCTAACCTTTTCTGCGATTAAAGTTTTATTTAACTGGATTAGTATAGGCCACATAACAGACGCTATTGTACTGATTTGTACTAAACAACATTTTGTCATAATCAACAGTTTTAACATGCCGCAGTTTTCTTGGAAGTTAACCTTTGATTGGAGTTATGTATAAAACATTAACAAGGTATTTGTTGACAGTTTGTCCTGTCACAATTATATATTAGTTGAGCCAAACGTGTGATAAAGATCCCTTTTGGGGTGGCGATAAATACTATTTATATTGTTCAACAGTGGGAGACTGAGAAAACATATGTTACAATTAATTTGTCTACTTTGCCTGCTTCTTCTTTATATATTTTTCTTGCTAATCGTTTAGTTTTAGTTAAGTAGGTATATCAATTTACATTTTTTGATAGATATTTATTTGGATAGTAATAGTATGTTTTATTTGACTTGACATCATTGAACCGGTTTATTCATTGATAAGATCGGGATCTCCACAGGTGTTTAATCTCGATTGTTAGGTGGGGAGAAGGGTCCGAATGTTAATGTTGTCGTCGGCTTACGAATCACATTTCACAAGTTTTAGACAAATATGCATACGTTATAAACCTAATTGAAGTATTACATAGATAATAACGTATCTTTTTTTTATGAACTACGTTTAAGGTATAAAACTATAATTATCTATGTGTTGTGTGCCGCATACATACCATCTTGCTTTTTTAAATTTGATCACAACGGTCCGAAGTCATAAACATTCATTATGCATGGTTGCTAAAGCACAGTGTATACTAACTAACCTATGTTTATTGTTGTTTGCTAGGGTTATTATTTTTTTTATTTTTTTTTTTATTTGGGGGGGGGGAGGGCTTTTATAGAAGATTTCAACTAGTCCTTCAATTAACGAAAAAAATATTGGTATAGGAAATATAAAAGAGTAATAGACAGCTTCATTCATGCTGTTCTATTATGGTGTTTTAACGCATATAATTATGTATGGTTGATGAAGCACATTGTATGCTACCGATGTTTATTGTTGTTTGATGATGATGTTAAGTTGGTGTTGCTGTTGTTGTTAATGATGATGATGATGAGGAGGAGGAGGAGGAAGAGAAGAAGAAGAAGATGATGATGATGATGATGGTGGTGGTAGTAGTGACGACGACGACGATGATGATGATTTTGATAATGATAATGAGATTTGAATTAAATTAAAGCGCTAAGATTTTTCTTTTTAGCGGCCAAGTGCAGATATCTGCGCTCGGCCGCTGTAAGGGTTATGTAATATTTGCAATCTACATAGGAGTCAATAGCAGATACCAAGCACCATATGCTTATGAGAAACAAAAGCAAAATATTGGCAATCGCTGAAATCTCGAATATGACTTAATCATTTTATTAAATGAAAACCGGTAACTATTTTAAAACGGTTATTATATTGCAACAACTTAGCGTTGTTTATCCAAAAGACCATTGTTATAATTACAGGGACGTCAATAGGCCAAACTATTCAGGAAATATGATTTGAGTCGTCAAGGATAGATTTTGAGATCAATGTACGTCCGATGAGATTTAAAGGGAGTTGGAGGCGTAGGGACAGATTCGTTCGAGTACGCGATCATTTGAGAACAAATAATGTTGAAGCTTTATCGGAATTCCGGAAATTTGCGATCGGTACCGATTTTTCCAGGTTACTTTTTATTGATTCTGATAAGTTAGCGGCCGGCACGGACATGAATATTAACTGACGAAAACCTCTTCGCTACTTTCCGAAAATCTTCGACATGTTGCAAATATCCGTAATATTCCGCATTGTACTCACCAGAAATTGCAACTAGAAAGACTACAATAAATCAATTAGCTACGGCTCGGGCGGGGATTTACCTTTTATCCCTGTAAGGGACCTAATGCCCCAGACTACCGGCTATTTTTTCCGGAATTCGAACTTGATACACTTGATATCACTGAATTAAATATTTATATCCGCAATTTTGATCTCTAGAGTGCTGACTGTTAGTATTGTATTTGACTGGAATGACTGTCGATTATGTGTTTTTAAGATTAAAACAAGCTTACGAAGAACTTTGTGTTTGCTTTTTTGTACGCTTTCTTTTTAAAAATGTATTGTCCGCCACGGACGCAACAATTGACCAAATGTACCAGATTGTGGTCTCTTTAAAGTGCTATGTTTTTACTGCCGTGATATCTTTAACAAACTACACATTAGTGATCGTGGACGTTTTATACTCTTATTGAATTTGTTTCCCCAAAATATGCTCTTCTATTAGTAGATGTTAAGGTGACGATGTTCTAATTATAGATCTTACACGGCCAAGAAACACTAGATGGGTCTTTGCAAAGAGAGCTGTTGGATATCGTGAATGCATTCAATGTGGCCTGTTTATTTCAGAAAGCTATGTGCAATGTTTTATGGGGATTTCTATTAAATTGCCAATTGCAAAATTTGATTTAATTCATTCGGACCTACAAGCGGGAAACTTCTTCATTAAAATTCAATGGGCTTTTTAGAAGTTCGTTGAAAGGCCAAATTTGACGTTAAACAGCAACGCCGAAAAAATTGCTACTCAGTCTTATTTATCACTTTTTTTGTAAGATTTACCAGTAGACGTTCTTCAGTGAAATTAAGCAAACACACAGTGCCGACAAATATGGAAGGGTATTTAGGTAAAAATTACATCCTTCTTTGTGACTGTGTCATGATTCTTGATGGTACTTTCAATTAGTATGTAGACACCTTTTCATGCTTGATGAAACTTACATCTTGCCTGATGTCCAATGTCTATTTACATTCTGCTTAATGGTATCATGCATGTGTACAGATGCAACATTCTTGTTCGTTAATTGCATGCTGCATATGTGTATGTTGGTTTGTGCAGAGAGACTTGTGCAATAGGCGCAGTGCATAATGGAATCAAATATTAATGCGTTTAATAAATTAACGCGATGGTAAGATGTGAGTTTCACCCAAGCACAAAGCAACATACTATCATGCATGATACAATGATGTCAATTGACATCATTCGAAATGCTACGGAGGACTACGGAATTTACGGGCGTATAACGGAAATTTGATGTTATAGGAGAAGTTGCGGACCTTTGTAAGATATTTGCTACTGAACCGAAATTAAACCGCGTGTTTGTAGACTTACCTTTTTTTGGTTAATGACTAACCATAATTTTTGTACAGTAATTTACCTTCAATAACCAAGAAAGTCTATGGATATATTTCAATATATGCTACAAATGCATGTATGCAGAGCTCCAGATAAGACGCTTAAAGTCGTAAAAAATTGAATTAAATTTAGTAAAAAAGTAGACTTAAATTCTGTGCGTACGGTTACACATTGGAAAAATAAAATAAGAATTCAAAATTTGTGATCATGCGTAAAACTCAATATCAATGCATATAATGTAAACATTTTATCAATGAGTTCCCACTCGTCTAGGCCCTCATTACAATTATGAAATCAACAGCACTTTAAACGTTATTATGAATAACAGACCATCTTTACAACAGTCGAAAAGCCGAACGTTTTCCATTATCTGGTCCTTTTATCGCAAAAAGTCTGCTGTAACCCGGCAATTGTCATGAACTCTTCTTAGACTATAAACCTTAATGCGGATGTGCCAAAAATTATATTTACCTGAAAAAAAAGAATTAATAATAGACTTTAAGGCTGGATTATTATAGAGTGTAAACCAAGATTTTGCTGAAAAAGTTATCTGGACCTTGCATGTATGTTGAGAGGAAATCGCATTACATAATTTCAAAATTTACTAGAGTACTTTTATATTGGCACCACCTAAAAGCTATTAAAACTATAATATTGAAGTGCACATATAAACTTATTATAGATGGGTAGGTATTTCGTGTCAATCTCTTTCACATATGAAAGAGCTGTTGGCTCATGCTGCTTTAAGTACAATTAGATGCATGACACAATTTAGATTAAGCCAAAATAAAACACTAGGTATTTGCCAAGAGTCAAATATATACGAGCAGTAAGAGCGTAATCGTGCACAGCGAGACTTACTCATGTAAGAATTGAAACTCTTATTGCTTTCTTTTCGAAATAATTTCATGTGTCCGATCTAATATGCAATATGCCCGGGGTTTTTCTTTTGGCGGATTAATGTTCCGTTTTAGATCCATAATTAACGAATGCCTCAATATTTTCAAAAATTAAACACCGGAATAATGTTCACCCGACATTTTTTCATACAGATTGGATATAAATATTATAGAGCTTAACAAAAAATACATTAAGCCCTTGTCTCCCGGCACACGTGCTGGACACACAGGTGGTTAGCGTGTGGCTATGATAATAATTAGTGAAAAAAACATCTTTTGAATGATAAATAATCATATTAAAACAAAAATCAAATTTCTATAAAAAAAAATCACTACCGTTTTATATATAACAAGGATCCCACTCGAAATCATCCGAAAACGGGTGCATCGTTTTGAGCAGCCATTACTAAATAATTTTGCAGCGATTTTTCATGACCCGGTCTTATTCAACGCAGAAATGAATGATTTCCTTTTAGGAAATGTATATATATTGTTATATTTCTACACATGCTGGGTCAAATTTTAAGAAATAGCTATACATAATTCGCTTGACCCAGTTGTGATCGATCAGAACCGTATTTATGAATGAAATCTCCAGTTGTAAAGACACAACTCCGCATTGGAGCAATGAAATCACTCTTGTGTTTTAAAATGTCAGTGGTGAAATGTATGTAAACAAGGTTTGAAAAATGGCTGGACAGTAGTTTTGATGCATAATTCTACGGCAAGCACGGTAAGAATGTTTTTTCATACGTTTTTTTGAATTATGGTATCGAGTTCGTGAACTTTGCAGGGAAATGCCCATTTCCCCGTGAAGATTTCAGTCATGACTACTGTCTGATCGATCACAGCTGGGTCACGCGAGTTGTGTATCGTGTTATTTTTTAAAAGTTGACCACAGTATTTGTAAAATATTGCGAGACCATATACATTTCCAGAAGGAAATTTTTTCTGCGTTGAATAAGACCAAGATCGTGAAAATCGCTGCAAAATTGATTGAAGTAAGGCTGTTTAAAACGAGGCATCCCGTTTTCGGATGATTTCGAGTTGGATACCTTGTTGAATATTATTTAACTTATTTTTTTTAAGAAAAGTTGATTTTTCGTTATAATATGATTACTATCATTCCAAAATATGTTTTTCACTAAACTA